>NC_053390.1:554754790-555054790 GCF_905171765.1 Bufo bufo | reverse complement strand
AGTTAGTAATCGCATAAAGTGTGAACAGCATCCTAACTAATGGCTAGGCATGGTAAAACCCTCAGGAAATCATCAGTGCGGTAATTGCTCCTTCTGTGGATACTTGCTCCGGGACAAGGTCCTCTCTCTTGGGCATGTATCACACAGAATGAAACAATTCTGCACATGCAAAACCACATACGTTGTGTATGTGGTCAAATGCGAATGCAGAGTATTCTATGTAGGCAAAACAATAAGACCTATGCTGGAGAGGTTCCGTGAACACCTCTATTCCATCAAAACAAGGAAGGGCTGTCCCCGTCTTATAGACCAAGTATGGCAAAAACACGGGGGAAATAAAAAATGCCTGGGTTTCGCTGGAATTGAGGTGGTTCCACAAATGAAACAAGGAGGTGATAGACATCGCCTCTTATTACAAAAAGAAGCGCGATGGATAATTTGCACGGATGCCATGGGACCCCTAGGTCTGAATGATCAAAATGATCTCAGTGTATTTATATGAAAATGTTCTAATTGCTTTGATTGATGTTCTATTGTACACGCACACATGTGTTACCTAATTCGCGTTGAGAATTACATACCCCACAGGGGTTAACCTCGCGCTCCTCCTTAAGTAGTCTGGCGCACCTGTCTGCGTCATTCAGGTAGCCGGAAGAAGCACAAGTGTGCGAAATGGCCATCGCTGCCGTACACCGCCAAGGCGGTTTTTGTTTCAAGTAAAAGGCTTGTCCGCCCCAGCCCTGCATAAGCACGTACCTGTTATCGCAATAAAGTGATGATACGTTGATACTCTGCAATTGGTGAGTGCCGCTGATTTTCTTACTTTCTCGATGATATACTGTATATTAGTTAAAGACTTCTGCTGCTAAACGGTAGTAGAAATACAGTATGTTGATTAATTAAATATAATGTAAATCATGGCTATGTTTCTAAAGTGGCCCCACTATGGCATTATTTTTATGTGAGAAACATTTATTGTATATAAATATTGTAGCATAGCTTTTGATGTATCTTTTCAGAATTCAAAAGTATGTCTTTGCTTTGCAAATAAAAAGCACAATATATAATTTTTTGACAGTAACACATTTTCTTACTCTTTATCATAGCTATTGTGCCACACATACAACTTTTAGATTTTATATTTGTGTTCTGACAACACATCACAATTATCATCTTTGAATTGTTTCTGTGAATTGTTATTATTATCCGCACAGCATACTATATCATCATGTACTCAGTCTAAAAGAAAAGAGCAAACTAGTTATGTAAAGTGAAGAAAATTCACTGTTTTGGTCTGATAAGGCACTGGCAAACTCAGAATTCACTGAAAAAACTGCATACTGAACTGCCTATGTGTTATAAATGGAGAAAATTCACAATTGACTCTAACCCCTTAGAGGCATTAAAATACAAAAAGAGATAGGGTATTGATAGGCACATGCTTTAATGATAGACTAACGATGAGTGAATCGATCCTAAACTAATTAGATTCATTTAAAATTTCACCCAAAAATTGTCACAAATGAATTGCAAAAAATAGAATTTTAAATTTTTTTTGTCCATGTTGGGGGCAAAACCATAAGGAAGGAAGAGGAAGAAGTGGAGGGGAGGGCTTGCTCTGATTTTCTCAGAGGCGGACTTGAAGCATAGATCAGTCAATCGGGCAGCATGCAGGGAGGTGCCTGTGCAGAACGAGCAGAATATTATTTTTCTTTGTACTTGTGACCTGGCAGGAAGTTGTGTTGTGGCTCTCCCTCAGCAGACATAGACAACTGATATACTGAGCTAAGAGCAGTAAAAGAAAAATATAGGGAGAATAAGTAATAGGCACAGCATAAGAAAATTACAGGGACAGAATAGGAGCTATATTTGGGAATTTGGGGTATATTAAGGGGTGTAATCAGGGCAAGGGAATGAGAGCTGGTCAATATCAGGTGTATTCCGTCAGCTCAGCTTCTGGTAGCAAGTTCTACATTACAGATTCCTGCAAAAACGGGATCGGACTATGATGATGATTGTGTGAACAGGACCTGGGACCTGAATAGAGGTGCTGAGGAGGAGGTAACATCAGAGTGTAAGGGTGGTGGCAGCATCAGCGATAAAGAGCAGAGACAACGTATGGCCAGAAACTCCCAAAGACCTAGCCGGCCGGGCCAGATCTGCTTCAGAAACTGGTGATGCCACTGAAACTGTGTGAATAAGCTCAAAATGTCAATTCAATTGGCCTTTATTAAAAATATTGAGCCATTCTGTCACAAAGGGTTAACTGTTTTTCTAAATGTGTAACTGGTTCTTTTACTTTGTGCTGGTCATCTAATTACCCTTATCTCTAAACTACTAAGAGGTCATAAACACTTATTTAAGCCACATTCTTATCAGTAAGGTAAGGATTGAGCTATAAGGAGTGTTTTTTATGTGAGAGAGCAGAGATAAGAAGTCAGTCTGCGCTCAGATGATGAAAAAGACAAAAAATCCTCAGGCAGCTAGTAGAGCATGTCAGCTCTGTACACACAAAAGGATTCCATGTTTTTAATAAAGACCAATTGAAAAAAAGATTTTTAGCTTAAAATAAGTACAATGCAATGATTTAAAAAAATGCCTTCAAAGATGTACAAAGCCTTTAACTACATTCTGGCGAAGTTGCTGGTGGTGCAGTCTCTCCTGCACCACTTAGTAAGGTCTGCTGCAGATGGCTGGTGGTCATGCTTGCTGAAAGACAACTAGCAATATTTCTCCAAAAAAGCCTTCCATGCCTTGTACTCTCATGTGGCTGAGGATGTGGGCCACCACTCCTTGCAGTTCTCGCTGTACAGCAGGGTGCCTGCCACAGTGGACACCTGGAGCAGATGTTATGGGCAGGGACAGTACATTTTTTCACAGCCCACTCGGTCAGTGTTTTTCACAGTGAGGTAGCAACACAGCAAAAAGGCCAGGTCTTATTGACATCTCTCATATATGTCTCTTCCACCTCCTCCTCCATGGACATCCTCACATTCCCAACAGCAGCAGGGTAGTGTATCAATCCTGCTCCCCCTTTCTCCTATCATATGCTTTAAGTGATACATCGCATGTGATATTAGAGCTGATGGCCTGGGAGAGATTAGCTACACATGCCAAAGTGCATCAAGCAGAAAACATCTCACTGGCTATCTCCCCACCAACTCCATCTGGACAAGATGGTCAACGACAATAGCCTCAATATCGTGGCCACCCTGCTTTTGGGAGAAATAGCACATGCTCCCTTCATGGCACATGAGATAAACCTAGCCATGCAATGCTTTTTAAAAAAGTATACTAGCTTGTGGAAAGTGCTGTTAATGTACAGGAGGCTGTCTTCGCATTTCAGCCATTATTATGTGGCAAGGAATGTTCTCCTGAACTTGTAGCAGCAAAACTGTCTGCTTAATCCAACTCGCTGGGATTCCATTCTGCTGATGCGAGAGCATCTGTACAAGCATCGTAAAGTTGTAAATTATTTTGTTAGGCACCCGACCACCTCAGCAGGGAGCATGAGTTGTTTTAAAGCATGGCAGGGGCAGCTCATCAAAGATTCCTGTCACACACTGAAGCCATTTTAAGAGTCCATAAAATTTGTCAGTAGGGACAACTGCACCATGAACTATGTTGTAACGGTCCGTTTCAGCAGACAAGGGGTTAAAATCCGTTTAGGAAATATGCCCCTTTCTGAGAGACAGGCACAACTACTGCAGAACACCAAACTCCCGAACTGGATACAAAATAGCACTCCAAACTGGAACCTCACAAATAGCTGCTAGCAGACGAACAGGAATCAGCTTACACTCCTGGCAATCAGTCTCTAACAGCAGACCGTGGATCCCCCCAATAACGAGACAAGGCTCCGTGTTGAGGGTCAAGCAGTGGTCTGACTGTACTTCAAGTACAGCCTCTTTTATTCATAAACCACAAACATAGTACTGCCCACAGGGTTTTGAAATACAACCAATCAGTAATTTACAACACATACAATGTAAGTACAACAACCAATCGTTCAAGCCCCCAGAGGACCAGAAGGGAGACTGCGACACAGGACAGATACAACATATCCCCACAATGCATCATGGTTTCCTCCTCTCTGTCCCGGAGACAACCGAGGAGCAATCCAATTATCTCTCAGGACAAAGGGAAATCGCAAATACACATGTGCAGACAACAGGACAGACATCACCATTTAACCACCTCAGCCCCTATAGCTTAAACACCCTTAAAGACCAGGCCACTTTTTACACTTCTGACCTACACTACTTTAACCGTTTATTGCTCGGTCATGCAACTTACCACCCAAATGAATTTTACCTCCTTTTCTTCTCACTAATAGAGCTTTCATTTGGTGGTATTTCATTGCTGCTGACATTTTTACTTTTTTTGTTATTAATCGAAATTTAACGATTTTTTTGCAAAAAAATGACATTTTTCACTTTCAGTTGTAAAATTTTGCAAAAAAAAACGACATCCATATATACATTTTTCTCTAAATTTATTGTTCTACATGTCTTTGATAAAAAAAAATGTTTGGGTAAAAAAAAAATGGTTTGGGTAAAAGTTATAGCGTTTACAAATTATGGTACAAAAATGTGAATTTCCGCTTTTTGAAGCAGCTCTGACTTTCTGAGCACCTGTCATGTTTCCTGAGGTTCTACAATGCCCAGACAGTACAAACACCCCACAAATGACCCCATTTCGGAAAGTAGACACCCTAAGGTATTCGCTGATGGGCATAGTGAGTTCATAGAACTTTTTATTTTTTGTCACAAGTTAGTGGAAAATGATGATTTTTTTTTTTCTTACAAAGTCTCATATTCCACTAACTTGTGACAAAAAATAAAAACTTCTATGAACTCACTATGCCCATCAGCAAATACCTTGGGGTGTCTTATTTCCAAAATGGGGTCACTTGTGGGGTAGTTATACTGCCCTGGCATTCTAGGGGCCCAAATGTGTGGTAAGTAGTTTGAAATCAAAATGTGTAAAAAATGACCGGTGAAATCCGAAAGGTGCTCTTTGGAATGTGGGCCCCTTTGCCCACCTAGGCTGCAAAAAAGTGCCACACATGTGGTATCGCCGTACTCAGGAGAAGTTGGGCAATGTGTTTTGGGGTGTCATTTTACATATACCCATGCTGGGTGAGATAAATATCTTGGTCAAATGCCAACTTTGTATAAAAAAATGGGAAAAGTTGTCTTTTGCCAAGATATTTCTCTCACCCAGCATGGGTATATGTAAAATGACACCCCAAAACACATTCCCCAACTTCTCCTGAGTACGGAGATACCACATGTGTGACACTTTTTTGCAGCCTAGGTGGGCAAAGGGGCCCATATTCCAAAGAGCACCTTTCGGATTTCACCGGTCATTTTTTACACATTTTGATTTCAAACTTCTTACCACACATTTGGGCCCCTAGAATGCCAGGGAAGTATAACTACCCCACAAGTGACCCCATTTTGGAAAGAAGACACCCCAAGGTATTTCGTGATGGGCATAGTGAGTTCATGGAAGTTTTTATTTTTTTCTACAAGTTAGTGGAATATGAGACTATGTAAAGGGAAAAAAAAAAAATCATAATTTTCCGCTAACTTGTGACAAAAAACATAAAATTCTAGGAACTCGCCATGCCCCTCACGGAATACCTTGGGGTGTCTTCTTTCCAAAATGGGGTCACTTGTGGGGTAGTTATACTGCCCTGGCATTTTCCAGGGGCCCTAATGTGTGGTAAGTAGGTAAATGACCTGTGAAATCCGAAAGGTGCTCTTTGGAATGTGGGCCCCTATGCCCACCTAGGCTGCAAAAAAGTGTCACACATGTGGTATCGCCGTACTCAGGAGAAGTTGGGCAATGTGTTTTGGGGTGTCATTTTACATATACCCATGCTGGGTGAGATAAATATCTTGGTCAAATGCCAACTTTGTATAAAAAAATGGGAAAAGTTGTCTTTTGCCAAGAAAATTCATTTTGTTTAAATCACTTTGAACTGTGAAAGATAGTTCAGGCCATACATTGTTCAAATGTGTAGTAAACAAATCCAATGATTCGATGTCGCCCCGCCATACGCAAAAAATATCGTCTATAAATCGACGCCAAAAAATGCAAAATTGCGTATATAATAAATTGCTGTATACAAAATGTTGTTCAAACCAAGCCATATAGCTATTTGCGTATGGTGGTGCGGCATGCGAACCCATCGCAGTCCCCCGTTTTTGCTTGAAGAATGTGTCCTGGAATAAAAAATAGTTCTCCTCTAGAACTAACTGTAATAATTGGAGAAAAAACATTTTCTCTTGTGCACTATAATCCGAAAATTCCAGAACCCATTCAACCGCAGTAAGGCCTTTCACATGTTCAATGGATGTATATAAACTCTTTACATCATATGTGACTAGAAGATCTCCTGATTCTAAATGTATCTTCCTAATCTCGGACAAGAAATGGGTGGTATCCAATAAAAAAGAGGGAGTTTTTTTTATCAGTGGAGTCAGAACTTTTTCCAGAAGCATTGCTGGTGCAGACAATATTGAATCATTGGAGGCTACAATTGGCCGACCAGGTGGTGCTATCAAACATTTATGAATTTTTGGCAACGTGTATAATACAGGGGTTACCGGATGTTGATTAATTAAAAATTGACATAATTTATCATCTATTAATCCTTTCTCATTGTGTCTATTCACAATTTCAAACAATTTACGCTTGATATCAAACACCGGATCCCTGTCTAATGGATGATATGTATCACGGTCAGATAATTGTGATAAGATTTCAGACACGTAATATTCCTTATCTAGCATTACCAAGGAGCCTCCTTTATCTGCAGGTTTAAAGATAACAGTTTTATCATCTAATATGGTATGCAATGCATGTCTTTCTTCCCTTGATAAATTTTGTGCGATGGCCAAACCCTCATGACGAAAATCAGAGATGATTGCATCAAAATCTCTTTGCACCAAAGATATGTAGGTCTCAGCAGGATGATGTATTTTTGGAGGCTGAAAACTACTCTTTAGTCTTAAGCCAAATTGATTCAAGTTTAAACCTGTTTGTGTAGGAGTATTTGATGTGGAGACCGACATATCTTTGCCTGCAAAATGAGCCTTTAAACGTATGCTCCTAAAAAAACGGGGAGCCGCAAGCACCGATGGCAACGAGATCCCAGGTATAAATGAGACTTTGCTATATAATATATCATCCAAAAGTTTAACTCCTACACAGTTAAAATTGCTACAGAAAGGTCTTTCATTTAGTCCTACTGAACCATTCGATAGCTTTCAATTTGATATGGACTGTCGCCGTTTTTTTAGGAGCATACGTTTAAAGGCTCATTTTGCAGGCAAAGATATGTCGGTCTCCACATCAAATACTCCTACACAAACAGGTTTAAACTTGAATCAATTTGGCTTAAGACTAAAGAGTAGTTTTCAGCCTCCAAAAATACATCATCCTGCTGAGACCTACATATCTTTGGTGCAAAGAGATTTTGATGCAATCATCTCTGATTTTCGTCATGAGGGTTTGGCCATCGCACAAAATTTATCAAAGGAAGAAAGAAATGCATTGCATACCATATTAGATTATAAAACTGTTATCTTTAAACCTGCAGATAAAGGAGGCTCCTTGGTAATGCTAGATAAGGAATATTACGTGTCTGAAATCTTATCACAATTATCTGACCGTGATACATATCATCCATTAGACAGGGATCCGGTGTTTGATATCAAGCGTAAATTGTTTGAAATTGTGAATAGACACAATGAGAAAGGATTAATAGATGATAAATTATGTCAATTTTTAATTAATCAACATTCGGTAACCCCTGTATTATACACGTTGCCAAAAATTCATAAATGTTTGATAGCACCACCTGGTCGGCCAATTGTAGCCTCCAATGATTCAATATTGTCTGCACCAGCAATGCTTCTGGAAAAAGTTCTGACTCCACTGATAAAAAAAACTCCCTCTTTTTTATTGGATACCACCCATTTCTTGTCCGAGATTAGGAAGATACATTTAGAATCAGGAGATCTTCTAGTCACATATGATGTAAAGAGTTTATATACATCCATTGAACATGTGAAAGGCCTTACTGCGGTTGAATGGGTTCTGGAATTTTCGGATTATAGTGCACAAGAGAAAATGTTTTTTCTCCAATTATTACAGTTAGTTCTAGAGGAGAACTATTTTTTATTCCAGGACACATTCTTCAAGCAAAAACGGGGGACTGCGATGGGTTCGCATGCCGCACCGCCATACGCAAATAGCTATATGGCTTGGTTTGAACAACATTTTGTATACAGCAATTTATTATATACGCAATTTTGCATTTTTTGGCGTCGATTTATAGACGATATTTTTTGCGTATGGCGGGGCGACATCGAATCATTGGATTTGTTTACTACACATTTGAACAATGTATGGCCTGAACTATCTTTCACAGTTCAAAGTGATTTAAACAAAATGAATTTTCTGGACACTTGGGTAATAAAAGGCCCTGACAATTCTATACAGACTGATTTATACATAAAAAAAACGGATAAAAATAGTCTGCTCCATTTCTCTAGTAATCATTCACCATCGGTAAAAAAATCTCTGCCTCTCTCACAATTTAGGCGTGTAGAAAGAATTGTGTCAGATGAAGTTTTAAAAAAAACGAGATTGCAAGAGATGGCAGATAAATTCTCATCTAGGGGTTATCCGAAATCTTTATTGAAGGATGAGTTAAAGAAATGTAGTGGCGAGGTATATAAAAAAAGACCAGATAGCGATACAAAACGGTTACCATTTATTGTTAAGTATCATCCGTGGATTAATAAATTTCGACATATTATTAACAAACACTGGGGGATTGTGCGTGCAGCCTACCCTGAGATTGTGGAATTCAGAGATGTACCCATGATTTGTTATAAACGAACCAAGAATATTAGGGATACAATTGTTAAGGCTGATATAGGGGGCAGTAAGATGTCACGTCAACTTTTTTTGTCCACTCCAAAGAATGGCACCTTCCCGTGTCTGCAGTGTGTTCATTGTTCAGCAGTAATTAAGGGTGAAACCTTTTCCCATCCACACACAGGTAAAAAATTCCCGATCACGGGATTTTTTACTTGTGATAGCAATTATGTGGTTTACCTGTTGAAATGCCCCTGTGGTTTGATATATGTGGGTGAGACATCTGTCAGAATGAAAGATAGGTTCAGTAATCATAAATCCAGTATACGGAAGAAAAATCTGCTATTGCCTGTCCCCTTTCATTTTGACAGCTGTTCTCACAACATATCACAATTAAGGTTTCAAATTATTGAACAGATACAGCAACCACGTAGAGGGGGCAACAGGTTATTAATGCTAAAAAAACGGGAAAGCTATTGGATTCACACTCTGCAGACTCTGGAACCTAAAGGTCTCAATCGAGACTATGAAGTGAGTTCTTTTCTATAAGGTATCAAATATTAGTGCATTACTGGTTTGATTAATTTTGTTTCTTTTTTAGTCACAGAAAAAATGAAAATTGGAAATACTGAAAATAATGTGAAAATAATGCAAAATATATTGTTATTAATGCCAATATATAAAAATTATTTAGGTTTAGGTTGAAAGAGATGAAGATATCTCAAGATATTAATTATGAATTTTTTAATTTTATATTGGGTTCTATATATCTGGCTGCACTACATGTCTGCCATCTTTATTCCTTTTTTCCTTTTTCCTTTATCTCTTTTGGCGTGTATTAATATTCATAAGTATCCATTTACTATTATGATCACAGATTGAGATGATCCGTCTTCAGTTGTAACCATGCATTCATTTTGTGTATACATTGTAACCATGACAGCATGACGTCACCACATCTGAACGCCGGATATGGCGCTGTATTTAAATTTCCTTGTAAATTCAATTCACTATGCTTGACAAAGGCTCAGTGTTGAGCCGAAACACGTGTCGTTTTTCCTTGAATGCTTTGAATAAAGCCAACTGAATTGCAAATAGTGAGTGCCGGTCTTAAGGTATTCAATGAGGGGCATGGCGAGTTCATAGAAATTTTTTTTTTTTTGGCACAAGTTAGCGGAAATTGATATTTTTATTTTTTTTCTCACAAAGTCTCCCTTTCCGCTAACTTGGGACAAAAATTTCAATCTTTCATGGACTCAATATGCCCCTCACGGAATACCTTGGGGTGTCTTCTTTCCGAAATGGGGTCACATGTGGGGTATTTATACTGCCCTGGCATTCTAGGGGCCCTAAAGCGTGAGAAGAAGTCTGGAATATAAATGTCTAAAAAATTTTACGCATTTGGATTCCGTGAGGGGTATGGTGAGTTCATGTGAGATTTTATTTTTTGACACAAGTTAGTGGAATATGAGACCTTGTAAGAAAAAAAAAAAAAATTTCCGCTAACTTGGGCCAAAAAAATGTCTGAATGGAGCCTTACAGGGGGGTGATCAATGACAGGGGGGTGATCAATGACAGGGGGGTGATCAGGGAGTCTATATGGGGTGATCACCCCCCTGTCATTGATCACCCCCCTATAAGGCTCCATTCATATGTCCGTATGTGTTTTGCGGATCCGATCCATGTATCAGTGGATCCGTAAAAATCATACGGACATCTGAATGCAGCCTTACAGGGGGGTGATCAATGACAGGGAGGTGATCAGGGAGTCTATATGGGGTGATCACCCCCCTGTAAGGCTCCATTCAGATGTCCGTATGTGTTTTGCGGATCCGATCCATGTATCAGTGGATCCGTAAAAATCATACGGACATCTGAATGCAGCCTTACAGGGGGGTGATCAATGACAGGGGGGTGATCAGGGAGTCTATATGGGGTGATCACCTCCGTCATTGATCACTCCTCTGTAAGGCTCCATTCAGACGTCCGTATGTGTTTTGCGGATCCGATCCATCTATCAGTGGATCCGTAAAATTCATACGGATCTCTGAATGGAGCCTTACAGGGGGTTATCAATGACAGGGGGGTGATCAATGACAGGGGGGTGATCAGGGAGTCTATATGGGGTGATCTGGGGTGATCAGGGGTGAATAAGGGGTTAATAAGTGACGGGGGGGGTGTAGTGTAGTGTAGTGGTGGTTGGTGCTACTTTACTGAGCTACCTGTGTCCTCTGGTGGTCGATCCAAACAAAAGGGACCACCAGAGGACCAGGTAGCAGGTATATTAGACGCTGTTATCATAACAGCGTCTAATATACCTGTTAGGGGTTAAAAAAATCACATCTCCAGCCTGCCAGCGAACGATCGCCGCTGGCAGGCTGGAGATCCACTCTCTTACCTTCCGTTCCTGTGAGCGCGCGCGCCTGTGTGCGCGCGTTTACAGGAATTCTCGCGTCCCGCGAGATGACGCACGGATGACGCACGGATTCCAGGAGGAATGAATAAACCACCTTCCGGACGCATCCGTGCGTTAGGCGGTCGGGAGGTGGTTAAACACACAATGGGACAATGGCACAATGGGACAATAGAAACACACCCAGCATATTCCTCCCAAGCTGACAATTTACACTTATTATAAATTGTTACAACTTTGTGAGTTTACATTGTCCATACATATAACTTACATCAATTTAAACAGTATAACTTGGGGACAAACCTATCCAAAATTCACTTGAATAGGTTCAGGGGTTTAAAAGTTAGTATGGGCCATAATCCTGAGGCAAGAGGCTTTTAAACAGGCCTCTCCAAAACCCAGTGGCGAGGTTGGTTTCGCCACACATCTCCCCCTCCCAGGGAAGACTAACCAGGTACCTGACCTCACGGTCAGTACCTGAGTTAGTCTGGCAGTCCACCCACAACCCAATACTGGACCTGTTGAATTTGTTAGCCTGTCTCTGTCCAGTGAGTCCAACAAGGTTATGTTGGTAGCTGGTACTCCCGGTCTCTGTGTTGCTCCCTGGCTTGGGGAGGAGGTTGCTTTGTGGGCCGGTATCAGCGGTACTCTGCCCTGGTTGTTGGAGGGGGAGACCGACTGTCTCTAACCACTGTGCTGTAAGTGCAGAGACCACGGTCCCATCTGCACTGTTGTGGGGCTTACTGTCTCCCCCTGGTGCGTTAAGCTGCCGCTGGGGAGAGGGGGTAACGAGCTCCTCTCCCATACATACTTCCAGCCGCTGGGGAGGGCGACCGACCGTCTCCGCTCCCAATACAGTGTCCTGCTGCTGGGGAAAGGAGACTGGGCTCTCTATTCCCTGCTGGACACTCTGCCGCTGGGGGACAGGACCGACTGTCTCTGCCCCCTGTAACTCCGCCTGCCGCTGGGGAATGGAGACTGGGCTCCCAATTCCCTGTACATCACACGGCCGCTGGGGAATGGAGACTGGGCTCCCAATTCCCTGTACATCACTCGGCCGCTGGGGAATGGAGACTGGGCTCCCAATTCCCAAAAAATCATGCTGCTGCTGGGGGGCAGGAACAACTACCTCTGCCCCCTGTAACCCAACCTGCCGCTGGGGAGGGAGGACGCTGCTCTCCTCTCCCTGCATTTCACACTGCCTTCCCGGCATATCACCCTGTTGCTGGGGGGCAGGAACAACTACCTCTGCCCCCTGTAACTCAGCCTGCCGCTGGGGAGGGAGGACGCTGCTCTCCTCTCCCTGTATTTCACACTGCCTTCCCGGCATATCACCCTGTTGCTGGGGGGCAGGAACAACTACCTCTGCCCCCTGTAACTCAGCCTGCCACTGGGGAGGGAGGACGCTGCTCTCCTCTCCCTGCACTTCACACTGCCTTCCCGGCATATCACTCTGCTGCTGGGGGGCAGGAACAACTACCTCTGCCCCCTGTAACTCAGCCTGCCGCTGGGGAATGGAGACTGGGCTCCCAATTCCCTGCAATTCACACTGCCGCTGGGGAATGGAGACTGGGCTCCCAATTCCCTGCTGGACACTCTGCCGCTGGGGAGAGGAAACTGAGCTCTCTCTGTCCCGCAACTGTAACTTCCGATGGAGGTCCACCCAACGTGGCAGCTGACCGTCACCTTCTGCCCGGTATAGTAGGGTCTTCACGAACACTAGACTCCTCACGAACTTCACGGATTTCTCAGCTGGATTGGGTCCGAAGAAGTTCAGCCGCAACCACATCATACGGTCAAATTCCTCAACAGAGTATCTGTACTCCACTGCTGGTTCCATCCTGGTGCTTTTAGGGTCGCTGTACTGGGTCATGCGTTGCCCTTAAATTGTAGAATCCACAGAAATGGTGTCTCCTGTAGCTGTCCTTCTGGCTGTAGGAACGATCCCAACCAATCAGTAATTTACAACACATACAATGTAAGTACAGCAACCAATCGTTCACGCCCCCAGAGGACCAGAAGGGAGACTGCAACACAGGACAGATACAACATATCCCCACAATGCATCATGGTTTCCTCCTCTCTGTCCCGGAGACAACCGAGGAGCAATCCAATTATCTCTCAGGACAAAGGGAAATCGCCAATACACATGTGGATACAACAGGACAGACATCACCATTTAAACACACAATGGGACAATGGCACAATGGGACAATAGAAACACACCCAGCATATTCCTTCCAAGCTGACAATTTACACTTATTATAAATTGTTACAACTTTGTGAGTTTACACTGTCCATACATATAACTTACATCAATTTAAACAGTATAACTTGGGGACAAACCTATCCAAAATTCACTTGAATAGGTTCAGGGGTTTAAAAGTTAGTATGGGCCATAATCCTGAGGCAAGAGGCTTTTAAACAGGCCTCTCCGAAACCCAGTGGCGAGGTTGGTTTCGCCACATATGTCATCTCTCTTATATTTATCTTAGAATAGATGCTCACACTGATGCAACAAGGGACGATGGCAGAAGAGAAACTGACACATCTTACTGTTCACCCTGTAGCTGTTGGGGACTCAAAAGGAGTCCCATGTAGAAGGAGGTTGAGGAGGAGGTGGAGTAGCAGGATGATTACACCAGCTACAACACCCAATCATCTCATGGGGATGCACTGCTGGAAAGAACTGGCTTCTTGGGCCCGCTGAACCGAATGCCAAGCTGTATGTTTGCTTAATTACATAATGACAGCCAGACATATTATTGACATGAAGCAGTCTGATGATTATTGGATGATTAACCATGCTTTTAGACCCTTGCTATTAAAGCAAAATGGTATAATGTTTTCCTCCTGCCAAAAGGGATGCCAAAATACTTTAGTACCAGGAAACACTTTGTAAATAGCTTGCAGCAGCTTTCGGCAAGGAAATGCCTTCCACTCACATGTCTGAAGCCTTTCTCCCCACAGAGTCACCCACCTCCCGTCGTCTCAGCTACTACAAGCAACGGCAGCCAGTTCAGTATTATCAACATGATAGAAAATTTTTCAATGTGCCAGGCTGAGGCAAATCAACAAACGGAGATGTACCGCCACAAAGCCCAGGTTCAGTCCTACCTGGTCTTTCTCCAGCAAATCTCATGTGTCCTGACCCCATTGACAAGCAGACTGGAACAGTGGCCCAAACTGTCTCAGTATTCTCTCAGTTTTTTCCTTGTCCAGCCTCCAGTATCATATCAGAGAGGGTTTTCAGCACTCCAGGGGGCTTTTTGACACCAAAATGGACCTAGTTGTCCTCCTTCAGTGTCTAAAACATCACTTTTGTCAAAAAAGACAACATATGGATCTGTGAGGGTTTTCTCTCTCCTCAGGCTTATGCCGATTAATAGATTTGCCCTCACTGACAGTGCCCTATCTTGCCACTTCCATTACACTACTGCCACTATAAGTGAAAAATTAAGCGAGCTTCGGATCCTAGATCCGAAGTGGCTTTATTCAAAACTTCTCAGTACAGCATTAAAATGTGCAGCCTCCGATGAGGCAAAGTCAGTTATTCGTGCAGTCTTGTGAGACTTCATTGGAAAACTTTGGTATTTGATTTTTAAAGATGAAAACCACTTTAAACTTGGATACTAACTCAGCTCCAGTTCCGAGATACCAGAAGGAACCGAAGCCGAGTTCGTATCCAAGTTTTAAAGTGAAATACCGAAGTTATTCAACAAAAGTCAAATAACTAACCACCTTATCGGAGGCAATACATTTTAATGCTGTACGGAGATGGATCTCTGTATAGCATTAATCCCAAGTTTTAAGCAAAGCCACTTAGGATCTAGGATCTAAAGTTTGCTTCTCTCATCATTAGCCACTAACATTACCGCTACACAGTTGCCAATACAAAAACTACTACTACCACCCATAAACAGTTGCACACACATCTACTGCCTTGCCTGTTACATGCTGTTCTGCCACTGCTGCCGCTACTATTGCCATCACATTCCACAATTACCCTACCCTTTCCACATCCACACTGTAACAAGCCACTCTTTCTTCTGACAATTTACACTTGTGCGTGTATAAATACAGGCAGGCATTCTGCCCCCTGTTAATGCATAATTTTCGGATGCTTGTGCAGAACCAGACAATCTTTCTTTTGACACTTAACACTTGTGCATGTATAAACATGGACAGGCAGACCCGTTAAAGCATAATTTCTGGACACATGCAGAACGAGCCACTCTTCTGACAAAATCCACATCCACACTGTACTACTTTTGCTCCCAATTAAAAGGGAGGATGTTTCCAGTCTTGTGCAGAACAAGCCACTCTTTTTTCTGACAATTAACACTTGCGCACCTATAAATACAGACAGGCATTTTGCCTCTGTTAATACATACTTTTTGGACGCTTGTGCAGAACCAGACAATTATTCTTCTGACAATTAACACTTGTTTATGTATAAACATGGGCAGGCATTCTGCCCTGTTCAAGCAACATTTTTGAATACTTGTGCAGAAAGAGACACTCTTTCTTCTGACATTACCATATTTCTGTATAAAAAAGGGCAGGGATCTGCCCCTGATGAGGCTTAATCTTTGGACACTTGGTCCCAACAAGCCACTGTCTTTTTGCCGTAACACCATGCATGTTTAAACAACATCTTCCCTAATAAGGGATCATTTTTGGAAGCTTTAAAATATGAAAAAGCATAATACATGCAATGGCACAGTGTATTTTTAAATGTCCTATTTGTTAACACCATCAAACATGCGTTTACCTATAGCTAGGTATGTCAGTGTCACTCTGACATTAATCCTATTGCTGTCATTGTGTTCAAGAGCTTAAAGGTTAGAAAGAAGGAGCAAAATTTCATTAAAAAATTACTAAAAGAGATAACATTTTCATTTTAAAAAATGCTCTAGGAGACTAGATGGTGTCATATTTCAATTTTAAGAGCAATTGGAGCGACTTTGATGGTTTATTTTTAAAAATATTTGATAAATCGGACACAAAATGAATTTCAAGAAATGTAATCTTCCTTTTGACAAACTGTGGAAATTCTTCTTGATGCATAATAACAACTTACCTGCTAGTGGGATCTCTTGCCCAGACGTATGAGGTGTAAGACAGCATGGCAGTGCTTCAGCTTACACATATGAAAAGGGAGTGGGTGCAATGCTCTAACTTGACCCTGTGGGCTGTGAAAGACGTTTACTTCCCTGGCTATAATTGGTAATCCATGTGTCATTGGTAGCGTGCACCTTGCCACACAGTGAAAATTCCATTCTCCGCCACCTTAGACTACAAGGCAGGGATGACTTTCTTGGGGAAATAATTGTGGCTAGGTATTCTCTATCAAGGCTGAGCGCACACCATCAGTTGCCTAAAGGCAGTGAAATCTAAAGCGGCATGACAGAGATTGCATTGCCAGCAACTTCGCCAGGTGGGAGTTGGCACACAAGTGGATTACTACGAGCATAGTATTGCTTCCAGTCCATATATTATGTTGAGGATGACTGATGATGGATCCGAGGTGAAGGATTAACTGAAGTCAGAGAAGCAGCAGCTGATGATGTTGAAGATGATGATAATAACTACAGTAATTTGGATGTGGCCTGGCTACTAAAAATGACGACCAAGAAAAGGAAGATGGTTTTTCTCACATTGCTGGTCAATTTGTTCTTTCCATGTGAGAATATCATTCAGTTTCATGTGCTGAAGGAGAGCTTTAGTTACAGTATATTCCTACATTTGGTCCTGAATGGCCATGTCTTATTCTCTGCCTTTAGAGCTTGCAGATTGCAATGGTTTTGTTAGCCAGCAAATAGAGAAAAATTCCAACTTGGGAGATTCTGGCATAAAGCCACTACAAACATTTCTCCCACAACCACGCAAGTCTAACAGCTTTTGAGCGTACACTAGTAGCAGCTGTCTAGTTCTAATGTTATTGGGGTGTCAACCTTCTTTTATAGATAAGCAATTCTATTAGGCCTTGATTCTTAAATTGGGGTGAATAAGCTTTATAATTTTACTGATATTGTGGTGTCCATCTTGTTTAATAGATAAGCAATTCTATTATACCTTGATTCTCAAATTGGGGTGAATAAGCTGTCTAGTTCTACTGTTATTTGGGTGTCCATCTTGTTTATTACATAAGCAATTCCATTAGGCCTTGATTCTCAAATTGGGGTGAATACGCTGTCTACTTATACTGTTATTGGGTTGTCCACATAATAGATAAACAATTCTATTACATCTTGATTCTCAAATTGGGGTGAATAAGCTTTCAAATTTTACTGTGGAGGTGTCAATCTTGTTTAATAGATAAACAATTCTATTAGGCCTTGATTCTCAAATTGGGGTAATTAACCTGTCTTTTTCTACTGTTAGCTCTACTGTCTGGGCTCCGGTGAGGGAAATTCGTTATCACGGAAGTCTCGCAGGACTTTGTTGAATAACTTCAGACTTCAAATTTAGAACTTGAAAACCATTTTTGAAACTTGAATCCGAAGTTGGCTTTGTTACCGACTTCGGATTCCTGTTTTAAAATGTTTCTCAAGTTTAAAAATTGAATGCCGGTTATTCACCGAAGACTTCGATGATAATGAATTTGACCTCGCCGGAGCTTTGAGCAAATCAACTTCAGATCTTGGATCTGAAGCTCGATTCACTGTACACTATTTATTACATATGCAATTTCAAGCCTTAATTATCAAATTGGGATGGATATCCTGTCTAGTTCTACTGTTAGTGGGGTGTCCACATTGTTTAAAAGATAAAGAATTCCATTACACCTTGATTGTCAAATTGGGGTGAACAACCTATGTTGTTCCAATGTTAGAGGGGTGTCCACCTTGTTTATTACATAACCAATTCTATTAGGCCTCAATTCTCAAATTGGGGTGAATAAGCTGTCTAATTCTGTTATTGGGGTGTCCATTTGCCTGTCACAGTAACTGTTTCATTGCTCAAAAGGATTAGCTATGCATGTTGCTGCAATGCACACTGATGTACACAGAGATACACTCTCTCTGCAGGCTGGGATATAGCTGATTTAATGCACTTTGCAACAAATTAATTTGAAATTAAGCAAATTTCTTGAAACAAATTTAGCAAAGCGTCCAAATTGAATTTTTTAAAACTTTGCTGATTTCTAATCATTATCATCCACGCCATGTTTCACTGACTGTGATGTCATTTTTTTAACATTATCTTTTTATTAGAATGAACTGTTCTAATTAACTGCTCTCTCATGATTCCTTCCTCTATATTTGCCCTGAGTGCTGCTACTAAAACCACCACCAAGGCTGCAAGTGCCACTACTATCATGACTAGGATAGTTATGCCTTTTATTCATGTCTTCCACCTCCACCTTATCATTCTCCTCATTGCAGTCCAAACACTAGTTTTATACAACCCATGAACAAGAAAACTATCTTGAATATCTTCCATAGCACCCTGGCTGCTGTTTCTTAGGAGCAAATAAGGCACCCCACAAGGCACAAGAAAAATAGGAAGTCATATAGTCTATCCACTAAAAGTACACCACATTGTTGCTTGTTACTGACACTATTATTGGAAAAGTTTGACGTAGAACAATATCTAAAATTTGGGTAACACTGTTAGATATATGTAAAATAATGTTGAACAGAGACTGAAGTACAACAACAAAGTATTAATTCTTGATGTGCAGTATCCCAGACCTGGAGGTATCTACGAGGTTTGGTTTGTTATATAATGTTTGTAACGTTAAAGGGGTTATCTTATCTCACTGTTACTAAGACGAGATGAGACACGGTATGGACCACCGGCCAGTGGAGAAACCGATACTCACTGTTTCAGTAACTCCCATGGGAGTTACAGAAACAGCGCAGCACAGGACTGGGAAGATACACTCACCTAAAGAATTATTAGGAACACCATACTAATACGGTGTTGGACCACCTTTTGCCTTCAGAACTGCCTTAATTCTACATGGCATTGATTCAACAAGGTGCTGATAGCATTCTTTAGAAATGTTGGCCCATATTGATAGGATAGCATCTTGCAGTTGATAGAGATTTGAGGGATGCACATCCAGGGCACGAAGCTCCCGTTCCACCACATCCCAAAGATGCTCTATTGGGTGGAGATCTGGTGACTGTGGGGGCCATTTTAGTACAGTGAACTCATTGTCATGTTCAAGAAACCAATTTGAAATGATTCGAGCTTTGTGACATCGTGCATTATCCTGCTGGAAGTAGCCATCAGAGGATGGATACATGTTCTCATTCTGTTTACGCCAAATTCGGACTCTACCATTTGAATGTCTCAACAGAAATCGAGACTCATCAGACCAGGCAACATTTTTCCAGTCTTCAACAGTCCAATTTTGGTGAGCTCGTGCAAATTGTATCCTCTTTTTCCTATTTGTAGTGGAGATGAGTGGTACCCGGTGGGGTCTTCTGCTGTTGTAGCCCATCCGCCTCAAGGTTGTGCGTGTTGTGGCTTCACAAATGCTTTGCTGCATACCTCGGTTGTAACGAGTAGTTATTTCAGTCAACGTTGCTCTTCTATCAGCTTGAATCAGTCGGCCCATTCTCCTCTGACCTCTAGCATCCACAGGACTGCCGCATACTGGATGTTTTTCCCTTTTCACACCATTCTTTGTAAACCCTAGAAATGGTTGTGCGTGAAAATCCCAGTAACTGAGCAGATTGTGAAATACTCAGACCGGCCCGTCTGGCACCAACAACCATGCCATGCTCAAAATTGCTTAAATCACCTTTCTTTCCCATTCTGACATTCAGTTTGGAGTTCAGGAGATTGTCTTGACCAGGACCACCCCCCCTAAATGCATTAAAGCAACTGCCATGTGATTGGTTGACTAGATAATTGCATTAATGAGAAATAGAACAGGTGTTCCTAATAATTCTTTAGGTGAGTGTATATTTAGTTAGGTAGATTGAATTACTTAATAGAAATACAGGTTTTGGGACTAGGGACAGGATAAGATCAGTTAGTTTATTGTTACAGGGCTTGAGCTGTTCACATGCTATATAGGGATGAGCAGACCAGTGGATGTTCGGGTTCGCCGGGTTCAGCCGAACTTGACCCGAACTCGAACCTGAACCCCATTGAAGTCAATGGGGACTTGAACTTTGGTGCACTAAAATGGCTGTAAAATAGTTGTAGTAAGGGCTAGAGGGCTGCGAAAGGAAGCAAAATGGGGGTAAGAGCAGGACAGTAGCACTACAAACAAATGTGGATAGGGACATGACTTAAAATAACATAGAATAGAAAAACATAAAAAATAATAATCTTGAACTAGGAGGCGGTGGACGTGGCGGTGTAGATGGAAGTGGCGGTGGAGGAGGAGTTGATAGCGAACACTGTTTTAGTTTCTTTTGTTTTTTTTTTATTTGGGAATACCCCAAAATATTGGGAAATAGAAAAAAGAATGCAAAGAGAAAGTGCGCTGGAGTATAACAATGACTGGGTGCATCCTGTATGCTTGTCTTCTCAGCACAAGGTACGGACAAGTCCCGTGGGATCCATGCCTGGTTAATTTTAATGAACGTGAGCTTGTCCACATTGGCTGTGGACAGGCGGCTGCGCTTGTCTGTGATTACCCCCCCTGCCATGCTAAACACAAGGCAAGCTCAGGCCATGTGCCCAATTTGGAGACCCAGAAGTGAAATGGGGTAGACCCATCAATCAGTACGTGTAGGCATGTGCACACGTACTGTTCCACCATGTTGCTGAAATGCTGCTTCCTGCAAAGATGTTCCATATCAGCTGGTGGTACTGGTTGTTGTGGCGTGCTGAGAAAGATTTTCTACATTTCAGTCATGCTAACCCTCTCTTTTGAGGTGCTGGCGGTGCCCCAGCTCCGTTGGCGACTTCTTCCTCCTCTGCCATCGCCTTGTGCTTCCACAGCCCCCTCTGTCAGGTGTGAATGCCATCAGCAGCGCGTCTACCAGCGTGCGCTTGTACTCGCGCATCTTCCGATCACGTTCCACTGATGGAATTAAGGACAGCACGTTGTCCTTGTAGCAGGGATTCAGCAGGGTGGCCACCCAGTAATCAACACTGGCTAGAATGTGGGCAACTGGGCGGTCCTTGCGCAGGAACTGCAGCATGTAGTCGCTCATGTGTGCCAGGCAACGACAAGCTGTCCTCTGTGGGAGATGTATCTGTGTTATCTATATCCCTCCAGCCACGCTCCATTGATGCCCATAAGCTGCTTTGTGTGCCACACTGCTGTTAACACGGTTCCTCCTCCTTATCATCCTCCTCCTCCTCATCCTACAGAACTGTGCCCTGGCTGGACAATTGTGTACCTGGCCTCTGTTGGTGCAGAAACCCACCCTCCAAGCAACTTGTGGATGACTGGCCTGATAACTGTGGAAATGTTCCTTCTTTCTCCTTCTCTTCCTCCTGTGCCACATCCTCTTCCATCATCGCCCGAAGTGTTTTTTCAAGGAGACATAGAAGTAGGATAGTAACGCTGAGGACTGCGTCATCTGCACTGGCCATGTTGGTGGAGTACTCGAAACAGTGCAACACAACACACATGTCCCGCATGGAGGCTCACTCATTGGTGGTGAAGTGGTGCTGTTCCGCAGAGCAACTCACCCATGCGTGCTGCAGCTGAAACTCCACTATCGCCTGCTACTGCTCGCACAGTCTCTCCAGCATGTGCAAGGTGGAGTTCCACCTTGTGGGTACGTCGCATATGAGGCGGTGAGCGGGATGGCCAAAGTCACGCTGCAGCGCAGACAGTCGAGCAGCAGGGTGAGAACGCCCAAAGTGCGCACAGACGGCCCGTACTTTCTGCAGCAGTTTTGAAATATCAGGGTAATTTTTCAGGAATCTCTGCACCACGAAAAACAGCACATGCGTCAAGCAAGGGATGTGCGTCATACCGGCTAGCCCCAGAGCTGCTATGAGATTTCACTAGTGATGGACGAACATCTGCTGGGGTGGTTCGCGAACGCGATCGCGCAAACGCGATCAAATGTTCGCGAACCGCAGGTTCGTGGCGGGTCCCATTCATTTTAATGGCAGGAGAACCTGAAAAACCTCCAGGTCATATTTGCAGCCACAAAATACTTACTAGATGTGCACACATAGTCCCACAACATGGACACTGACATACCAGAAGTATTAAGCGAATCTGCGATCTACAAGCATTATTTTTTTACATGCGAAATTTCGGCAAAGTATTAATCGCAAGAGCACATGCGCTAGGAAGGCGTGGCCTACAGCAACTGGTTTCACCGACTAGAAATTAAATGCGATGGTTGGAACCAAGTTCAGCGACGAAGAGGAAGAACTCCTGGTGACTGTAAGTAATCCTACATTAAAGTAGTGTATTTGATTACATTTCACCTGCATGTCTGAACAATCGCTTTATATGCATAAAGAGTGTTATATAAAAAATCGCCAGTGCGAACTTCTGCGATTCTAATTTTTCTTAAGTGCACTCAATGTCACATTTTATAAGGTCTCACTAGATATTAGTGATTGTTGCACTAAGTATTCCTGTGACATCACACCCACTATGTTAGTAGCATATTTGTGTGGAAAGCAGAGAAATATATTTCACATGCACATTGCACATCCATTGTCATGCTGCACACATATACCACACACACACACACACACACACACACACACTATATACCGCACACATACAGACACACACTGTATACCGCACACACACACAGAGTCTATAGATTATAATTTGTATCCTATTGGTCAGGACTCAGGAGAAGCTTTATTTGTCAGACCGCCAGTATTTGCTGGTTCATTTAGAGTTAGCCAGGGTGCATTACGGGGAGGCGAACCAGCTGTATACACCATACCGTACCGCCACTTCACTAAACAGGTACATCTCTGCTTAGCTGAACAATATCTGATAGCTCAGACCCCACCCAAATACAGTCGTAATACAATCCCATCTTCTAACCGTAACAGTAAGGCACGTGTTTTTTCACAACTACGGACCGTAAAAACCGGGGCTGCTGCCCTACAGAGTGGACGAGCGCACGGCGTCATTGGTTGCTAACTCGCTATGATGCCGTGCGGTTCTTGCTGCCACCGCTGTACAGTAATACACTTGCATAGATCATACAAGTGTATCGCAGTACAGCGGTGATGGCCGGAAGTGCACGGCGTCATAGCAACCAATGACGCCGTGTGCTCGTCCACTCTGCAGGACGGCAGGCCGGGTTTGTACGGTCCGTAGTTGTGAAAAAACACGCCCGTGTAAAAGCGGCCTAAATCTAATATTTCCACTTCAAAGACTTAAATACTTTTGGCAGTTTACTTGAGTAAATTATTTTCAATACTATTATTGTTAAAAATTGGGATTAAATGCTTGAATTTTTATCTTGCAGCAGATGTTGGGACGGGGATACGACCGCACCTGGTCTCAAGCAGAGAAGCAGCGGATTGTGCAGGAGCTGGCATTTGTGATCTGGCGCAAAACGGGTCTCAAACACCGCCGTCTGGCCATCATTAAAAAATTGTCAGACATGAAGAGCAGACACCCCCAGTTTATAAAAAGAATCCGGAATGAAAAATGCCCAGGTAGATGTGTAAATAACTTTTGTATGTTTTGCCAACACTATGTAATGTATACAGTGGTAAGCAAAAGTATTCACCCCCTTGACTTCGTTCTTTTTTTTGTCGTCTCACATCCAGGAAATAACATGGATTTTTTGAGGATTTGCATCATTTAATTTGTAGAACATGCCCACAACTTAGACCTTTTTTTAAATTGGTTAATTGTAAAGCATACAACAAATAGGACAAAATAACAGAAAAAGTACTTGTGCATAACTATTCACCCCCCTAAAGTCAATACTTTGTAGAGCCACCTTTTGCGGCGAACACAGCTCCAAGTCGGTTTGGATAAGTCTCTATGAGCTTGCCACATCTTACCACTGGGATTTTTGCCTATTCCTCCTTGCAAAACTGATCCAGCTCCTTCCAATTGGATGGTTTGCGCTTGTGAACAGCAATCTTTAAGTCTGACCACAGATTTTCTATTGGATTGAGATCTGGGATGTGACTAGGCCATTCCAACACATTAACATGTTTCCCCTTAAACCACTTAAATGTTGCTTAAGCAGTGTGTTTTAGGGCTTTGTCCTGCTGGAACCTCCATCCTAGCCTCAAATCACGCACAAAGTGGTACTGGTTTTGCTCAAGAATATCCCTGTCCATCTTTCCCTCAACTCTGACCAGTTTCCCAGTCCCGGCTGCTGAAAAACATCCCCACAGCATGATGCTGCCACCACCATGTTTCATTGTGGGGATGGTGTTCTTTGGGTGATGTGATGTGTTGGCTTTGTGGCAGACAAGTGAAGGACTGAACCATCACTGGGTCTGCAGTAGAAGCCTGAGGGCTATGGACCCAGGACTATGGAGCCCCCCACTCTGACCTATTTGGGTTAGAGTGAACTATAAACCATGATTTATTGGTTGAGTTTATAGGCCACATCTTTCCTATTCCCATTAAAGTTGCATGGTGTGAATCCATAAACACAATAAGGGTTAACTCTGCTCTGAGACTCCCAATGAATGGGTTAGTTTATTTGTCCCTTTGTTCTATTGTGTTAGTGATGGAATTAAGAAGTAGCCGATTCTGGTGTCGAGAAGTAGATCATCCTATGATACACTCAGGAGATAATCCCATCCCATGGGTCTCCTCTCTCCCTATTGTTTCATCAAGACACTGTGGAGGGGGATGTCTGTTTGCATGCTGTTCATTTTTGATTGAGTTATGCGGCATAAAGCTGGAAGCCACTGCAATTATATATAGATCCCTCCATATTGGAATTTATTTATATCTAATGTTGTTAAGATTTCTGAGTTGTTTCTCTAAAATCTGAACATTCTGTGATTACAGAAGTTCCTATTCCCTCCTTTCGGAGAAGGCGATCGGCGGAGGCCGCGGAGGTGGTGGAGGTTGAGGAGGAAGAGGAGGCCGGCCCTCCCAGCCTATTGAGCCACCCCCACCAGATGTGGAAGAAGTGAAAGAGGTGGAGGTGGAAAGTGTTGGACCCTCCAGCAGAGCCCAATCTCAGGACTCGGAGGAAGAGGAGGCGATCACCAGCCCCCACCAGGAGGGTAAATATGTGCACATAGCAATATGATTATGTATCCATAACATGTACATAAACATTAAAAGGGCCGACAATGAGGGGACAACATACACTATAGTAATACAAAAAAAGAACACTGGACAATAATTCTTTAATCTACATTAAAACCATTAATTTAACAAATAAATAATATTAAACTCTATTGAACTATCACTAACTAACAAAATAAAATTATACTGTACTGAGATATCACAAACTAATAAACTATATAATCATCATGAATATCACTAACGTATTGAGATTTAAATCTTCAATGTGTAAAAAGACTTTAAAAAAAAAAGGGAAAAAATTGACAAACAGACATATTTTGTACAGCCGTGTACATATCGACCGTTTCTATAAAAATATCCTATGATCTAACCCCTCAGGTGAACACTGTAAAAATAAAAAAATTGAAACAATTAAAAAAATAATAATTTTGTCACCTAACATTACTAAAAGTGCAACACCAAGCTATCAAAAAAGGCATATGCCCACCAAGATAATACCAATCTGTCATTTCATTCGGCCAAAAATGAGACCCTACCATTAGACAATCGCTGAATAAAAATAATAATATGGCTCTCAAACTATAGAGACATTAAAACATGAATTGTTTTTGGTTCAACAATGCTTTTATTGTGTAAAACAAAAATAACTAAAAAATAAGGAAATATATTAGGTCTTGCCGCATCTGTAACAACCAGCTTTATAAAAATATCATACCAAGTATCCCCCCTCAGGTGGACACCTTTCAAAACAAAAATTAAAAACTCTCCAAAAAGGCATTTTTTGGACAACTTTTATCACAAAAGCGATCAAAAAGTCATATGCACCACAAAATAAAGGTTTAAAGGTTTAATAATAATTGCAATTAATTGCGAATTGCAAATAATGTTCATATTTTTTTTTCCAAGAGTACTAAAGACATTGAAGGCCAAATTGGCAAAAATGCAGAAGGAGCACTGCCAGGAAATGCGGGCCATTCAGGAGCGAATGAAGGCCATGGAGGAGAGGCACCGGCAGGCCATGAAGGGGGTGCAGGAGATGCTCCTGTTATTGGAAAAGTTGCCTTAAAAATATATTTTTTTCTAATAAGTTATATAAATCGTTTATACAGTTATAACGTGTATTTTGTTTTTTGTAATATTGCTCTGTTTTAGTGTAATAGCTCAGCCTAAATCAGCCAGAACTGTCAGCAGCCGTTAAATACATGTCAAATACATATAGCGCCAATTAACACGTCTGTAAAATGGGTCCGCATCCGTTCCACAATTTAACGGAACGGTTACAGACCCATTGATTCCAGTCAACAAAATTAGTCATTCACAGGATAAAGAAGTAAGTGTCGGCCAGTACAGGCCCCAAAAATTAGCCAACAGGCGTTCACCTGACAGTAAACAACTTTGTATTCTGTGGCTGGAGGTACATTAGGCATTCACAGGATAACGAAGTAAATGTCGACCAGTACAGGCCCCAACAAGTAGCCAACAGGCGTTCACCTGACAGCAAAGAATTGTGTATTCTGAGGCTGGAGGTACATTAGGCATTCACAGGATAGAGAAGTAAGTGTCGGCCAGTACAGGCCCCAAAAATTAGCCAACAGGCGTTCACCTGACAGCAAAGAACTTTGTATTCTTTGGCTGGTGGTACATTAGGCATTCAAAGGTTAAAGAAGAAAATGTCGACCAGTACAGGCCCCAAAAATTTGCCAACAGGCGTTCACCTGACAGCTAAGAACTATGTATTCTGTGGCTGGAGGTACATTAGGCATTCACAGGATAAAGAAGTAAGTGTTGGCCAGTACAGGCCCCAAAAATTATCCAACAGGCGTTGACCTGACAGCTAAGAGCTTTGTATTCTGTGGCTGGAGGTCCATTAGGCATTCACAGGATAAAGAAGTAAAGAAGTGTTTGCTAGACCATGTGTCTGTGGTCAGATGTATCTTGGCACCTACACTGTGTGCCAGAGATGCATTCACTTGCCGCTGAATGTGGCCATATAGCTCTGGGATGCCCTTCTGGGAGAAATATTTCCTTCCTGGGACCTTCCATTGCGGTATTCCAATGGCCACAAATTTTCTAAAGGCCTCCGAGTCCACCAGTTTATATGGCAGTAGTTGGCAGGCTAGCAGTTCCGACAAGCCAGCGGTCAACCGTTGGGCAAGAGGGTTATCCGGCGTCATCATCTTTTTACGCTCGAACATTTGGGCCACAGAAGCCTGCCTTTTGCCAGATAAACGCGAGGACAGCACGATGGAAGGTGGAGTGGAGGACCATTGGAAGGAGAGAGGAGAAGGAGAAGCAGAGGAGGCTGGACTGTGAGCGCCTGGAGTGTGGCTTTTTGGGTTCTGATGGCGTTGCTCTCACTGGGCTCGGTAATGGGAGGCCAGGTGCCTTCTTAAGGCAGTCGTCGCTAGGTGAGTGTTGGGCTTACCGCGACTTATGTGTTGACAGCAAAGGCTGAAGATGGCAACACTATTGTCAGGTTAAAAAAAGCCCACACTGCGGAGCCATGTACTGGGAGCACCAGATGTGACCGTGCAAGGTAGATGGCTCGCTCCTGATACATTAGCAGTCTGCTTTTTGCCTCCTGTGCAATGTAAGTTCTGCCTGCTTCTCCTCCCTATCTGCTGGTCCATCTCTCCCTCTGAACTACCCTCCTCTTCCTCTCTTGTGGGCACCCACGTGACGTCGAAAGACACGTCATCATCGACGTCAACTTCCCCACCACTAACATTAGAGATCTCAGAGTAGGCAGCAACAGCGGGGACCAACCTCATTGGGCTGATCTGGGTACTGTCGTCAGACTGCTGAGTGGTGGCCGTTGCTACCTTCTCTTCCTGATCCGATGCCAAGAATGTCGGCGCATCGGAAATGTCTTGTAATGGATCGGAAAATAATTCCAGTGACTCAGGCAGAGGGTATACAGTGGTGGTGGTGTTGGTGGTGGTGTATTTGGGGGTGCACACAGCAGAGAGTAAAGAGGGTGCAGATAGAGAGGATAAGGAGGGTGCAGATGCGGAAGGCTGAGTTAGGCACTTAACCAAGTCTGGTGCGTCCTTTGACGTAATCGAACGCACCTTCTGCAACTTCCCACTATGGCCTGGTGCTCCCGCCCCGACCCCTACCGCCCCTGCTGAAGGGCCTGCCTCTTCCTCTGCCTGTCATTTTTTTAATTACCCTGTGACAAAAGTCTCTAGAGAAGCGCAGTGTTTGTGGAAGAAGGTATACAACACCCCACTTTAATCTGTTGTTTTGGGGGGCGACTGGTATATCACATCAGTTATAATAATTTTATTCCAGAACCGTTTTTCACTGTGTGTAGCAGAGGGAACGCAGCAAAACAGCAAAAAAATGCTGCAGTACCCAAATACACTATTATGAAAGTATATTGGTATATAACACCCCGCTTCAATCTGTCGTTTTGGGGGGTGACTGGTATATCACACCAGTTATAATTATTTTTTCTAATTGCGTTTGTCACTCTTTGTAGTTGTAGTATCGCTGCAGAACCGCTCACCAGTCACAATGCTGCACAATACAAATCCACTATAATATGCTTTCTATGTTAGAAAGTATATTTTAAGTGTATTACACCCCTATGTACTGCACACCTATCAATAGTACACCTATACCAGTCCTTAAAAGGACTTTTGTGGACCTATTAGCTAGCGATTTGTGTCACCAGGGCTTCTATTCTCAGAGAAAAGGTGGTGGAACTCACCCCCCTCCCCTGGCCACGCCCCTACCCACCCTTAGAACCGCCCCCATACAACCGCCCCGTTAGAGAACAGGGATGCAAGTAAAATTTGGGGGGGCTATAAAAGTCCAGCCGAGCAAAGAAACCCCCCAGATGGGGATGGCACTGTTAATGGGGGATCTGGGAATGGCACTGTTAATGGGGGATCTGGGGATGGCACTGTTATGGGGTGGAGGATCTCTGGATGGCACTGTTATGGGGGATCTATGGATGGCATCCACAGATCCCCCATCCTATAACAGTGCCATCCACAGACCCCCCCATCCTATAACAGTGCCATCCACAGACCCCCCCTACCCCATAACAGTGACATCCACAGACCCTCCCCTTAACAGTGCCATCCACAGACCCCCCCACCCCATAACAGTGCCATCCACAGACCCCCCCCACCCCATAACAGTGCCATCCACAGACCCCCCCACCCAATAACAGTGCCATCCACAGACCCCCCCAACCCATAACAGTGCCATCCACAGACCCCCCCACTTAACAGTGCCATCCACAGACCCCCCCACCCCATAACAGTGCCATCCACGAACCCCCGCACACCCCTTAACAGTGTCATCCACAGACCCCCCATTGCCGCTCCAGTACAGTTATAAAATGTGTAATTCAATTAATAATGATTCATGCTGCCCCCTCTGTAGTATAACATTCAATATATCCTACTCACAGGGCTACTGTTATATCGTAATGCAGGCCGGCCGGGCAGATGAGCGGCAGAGTGACTGACTGACGTCACGTGCCTGCGCCACCTGCTTCATTCATAAAGTAGGCTGGGCAGGCACGTGACGTCAGTCAGTCACTCTGCCGCTCGTCTGCCCGGCCGGCCTGCATTATGATATAACAGTAGCCCTGTGAGTAGGATATATTGAATGTTATACTACAGAGGGGGCAGTATGAATCATTATTAATTGAATTACACATTTTATAACTGTACTGGAGCGGCGGGGCCGGAGCACAGTGAACGCACCTGCCCCCAGCTCCTCCTCCCAGTCCCTCCCCGCTGATACATCGCAGCCTGCGATGCTGGAGCATGGCAGGCTGCGATGTCAAAAGGTAGCGGAACGCCGTTCCGGTGCGTTCTGCCAGAAAAAAAGCCCTGTGTGTCACTAACAGTCTCTGCTCCACACAGCAACCTCTCCCTACACTGACAAAAGACAGAATGTAAAATGGCAGCCAGATCAGGTCAATTTATAAGGTAGGGTATGTCCATGTGCTGAAACTTTTCAATTGGCTGTCCTGTACCACCTGATGGATGTGTCATGGGTCAAAGTTCTTCACAATGTAAAAGAATATGGCGGGCTCGAATATCGCCTGTTTGCATGTTCGCTGCGAACCGACTGTCGGGCGAACCGCAAGGCCATCTCTACGGACCACCAGGCCAGGCTTGAGGCTCAGCGGCACCAATCACTCATCGGTCTGTTGTTCCATGCCCGTCCACAGCTCCTGCGTGGTGTGCTTTTTTCCCCCCAATCAGATGAGTTTCAAAACAGCCTACTGTCTGTTGTTGGTGGTGAAGCTGTTACGTTGACAGCATGAGGAGGTGGTAGAGGAGGAAGCGGAGTAGGAGGAGGAGGCAACAGGAGGCAACGACAAATGTCCTGCAATCATCGGTGGCGGTAGCACATGCACCAAACTTCTATCAGCCTCAGACCCAGCCGCCACTGCATTTACCCAGTGTGCAGTTAGGGAGATATAACTTCCCTGCCCATGCTTACTGGTCCATGTATTGGTAGTTATGTGGACCTTGCCACAGATGGCGTTGCGCAGTGCACACCTGATTTTGTCTGCCACTTGGTTGTGCAGGACAGGGTTGGCTTAACTGGAAAAGTAGTGGCGGCTGAAAACCACATACTGTGGGACAGCCACTGCCATAAGGTTTTTAAAAGTCTCTGTCTCCACCAGAAGGAATTACAGCATTTCAAAGGCCAGGCATTTTGAAATACTGGCATTCAGGTCCAGAGATCGCGGGTTGGTAGGGGGGTTCTTCCTCTTTCTCTCCAGTGTTTGGGGGATGGACAGCTGAATGCTACCATGGGACAGTGTGGACATGCTGGGTGGAGGTGGTGGTGTTGCTGCCACATTCTCTGTTTGTGGGGTGGCAGGTGCCACTGTCACTCCAGAGGGGGAGGAAAAGGCCAAGACCGCAGCAGAAGAGGGAGCAAAAGGAGCCTGAGACCTTTTGTGGTTTTTCAGGTGTGTACTCCACTGCAGCTCGTGCTTTGCATTTATATGCCTGGTCATGCAGTTGGTGCACAGGTTTAGAATATTTATACCTCGCTTCAGTTTCTAAATGCACAGTGGGCAAACCACTCACATCTTGTTGTCAGCACATTGTCTGAAGAACTGCCACACCAGGAAACTCCTTGGAGCTGGGTTTGGTGTGCTCAGTCCCTGGGTGCGGTGGGCAGTAGCAGGCATACTGGCTAGGGGACGGCCACTCTTCTTTTTGCACCCTGCTCTCTCTTTTGCTGTGCGACTGGCGCTGTGTGACTACCACCTCTTCCTCCGAACTGCACACGTGACTCGCATTACCTTGATTCCATGTGGGGTCTAGGACTTCATCATCCTCCACATCATCTTCCACCCACTCTTCACCCCTGTCCTCCTTGCCAGTCTGCACACAGCAGAAATCCGCAGCAGTTGGCACCTGTGTTTTGTCATCATCATCATAGACTTGCTGTGGTGGTCCTCCCATGTCCACATTCTGAAATATAAATAGTTGAGCAACAGTGCACACATTCTCTTCCACTCTCTTCCAGAGTCATTAAAAAGCATGAGACTGCTGCATGACTTTGGTCTCAGGCTGCTTGGCTGATATGAAAGGAGGTGAGGTGAAAGACAGATGCCCATGGACTGCAGGTGCTATCTCTGCGGTTTCAGAAGGGGACCGGGTGGGAGACAATGTGAAGGAACTGGCGGCACTGCCATCCATCAAATCTACTACCGCTTCTACTTGTTATGGCCTTACCATTCATACACCGCTGAATGTCCTGTCGCCTATGTGCACCTGAGGAAGGTGTTTCATTTGGGCGTGTAAGTGGCACAGATCAGCCACATCCTCTCCCTGCAACAGAAGTTCCACCAGCACCAGCAGCACCACGACCAGGGCTACGCCCCTTATTTGATGCTCTCCTCATTTTTTTAGGTCACCCACCGAACTAACAGACAGATTAACTAATTAATTTCCCCATCATGTATGCAGTGCAGGTGTACCTCACACCAAAAATGGGAATATGTCACCCACCGAACTAACAGACGGATTAACTATATTATTTTCCCTGTCACATATGCACTGCACGTGTATCTCACACCAAAAATGGGAATATGTCACCCACCGAACTAACAGACGGATTAACTATATTAATTTCCCTGTCAAGTATGCAGAGGTGTACCTCACACCAAAAATGAGAATATGTCACCCACCGAACTAACAGATGGATTAACTATATTTGTGTTCAGGTTGGCTATGAGTCATGAACCTACCTACCTCCCTCCACTATGATAGCAGTAGAGTTATGCCGGAACTGCAGAGGCCCACCCCATAATGAGGGTTTAGTGCCGCTCCGAACTTAAATTGCGCTTGGCCCGCCTCCCCTCACACAAATGCGGCAAAATACTTTGCCTAAAACTTGTGTTCAGGTCGGCTATGAGTCATGAACCTACCTACCTCTCTCCACTATGATAGCAGTAGAGTTATGCCGGAACTGCTGAAGAGGCCAAAATACAACAAAATATAGATTCAGATGATTATATTTTTAATAATCTTATTTATAACACCAGATTTCTGAAAGCTTTAGACATTTCACATTGTGGATCAGGTATGTATCGCGTATAGCATGCTGACTTCCATCTGCCTAACTGTTTAATAATATGCACCGGAACGTTATGTTTTGAGGCCGCAGAGGCTGCTCCAATGCGGAAAGAGAGCCCAGTTATCGAGCTGGGAACCACCTCTACATTCCTCAGTAATATGTGAACAAATCTCAGAAAATTCTGGCTACTCAAAGGCGCCGCCCCGAGCTTTAACATATGAGAATCGCCAGGGGCAACCCCAAGGAAAAGCAACTATTCCTGTAAGGCCTTAACTGGACACCACCTGTTACCGGTGGGGAAATATCTAACTTTGATCTGTTGTCCCACTTGGGCAGTTTTTGAAGAGGCCAAGGTAAGAATGTAACAAGCACCATCCCATGCCAACTGATTCTTCCTTAAATAGTTCTTACAATTCGCGGCACAGGTAAATTTACCTGGTCTCAGAAAACCGTTAAAGGCTAGATACATTGCGGTCTTGATTAATAAGCTAACATATTTACCAAACGGATTCTTCTGTAGCTTATCGGACAATAATCTGAACATACCCCCCATAAATGGCTGACGCGAAGGACGCACCGCAACAGCCCTCTTCTGGATACCCTTTAATAGCATTCTTATCGGATGTGCTGAGAACAAGGAGGGTTGATCGGGTTGCAGCGTATATAAATGATGTTGTATCCCAGCTAAGTACAATTTAATCGTGCTGTATGAACAGAGAGGCAAAATGCGGCAAAAGTCAATAGGTAAGCTATGTTATCCACCCCTACTGGTGAATAGGACTTTTTGACTTTGTGAAAATTGTGCTGTAGGGACAGCCAGACAAGCCTCCTGACAAAAGTAATAATCTGCCTGGAGTCTGATCTACCTTTCTTAAGAATTTCTACTAGTGCCTCGTTATTTGTGAGGAAAATAACCGTCTGATTTTTCCACAGTGTTCCCCAAACCTGGACAGCCCCCACTAATGGGTAGATCTCGAATAAAGGGGAACACCTGGAAAAACCCACCATATTAACAATCTCCAGTGGCCATAGATCAGCAAACCAGTGGGTATCATAGATAGCCGCAAAACCCATGGTGGATGACCGTCCGTATGGACCACCGGAGAGTCATTAGATACCGCCGGAATAAATAATGAAATGCCATTCCAATGAGCCAAGAACTTATCCCACATAACCAGATAGGCCATAGCTTCTTGGTCTAGCTGCACTGGACTATCCTGACCTAGAGTATGAGGGAGCAAATTTAACAGTCTAGAAATAAATGACCTGCCTTGGGGTATGATACGCATGGTGAAGTTGAGCATTCCAAGAAGGGACTGGAGGTCTGTTTTGGTGGCAACTCTGACTTGAGCTAGCCTGTGCACCACCTCATTGACCCTCAGTAATTTATCTTGAGGGAGACTAGCTTCTATCTTAACTGTGTTCAGACATATGCCCAGGACCGTGATTGAGGTGCTGGGTCCCTCCTCCTTAGGCTCCATTCACACGTCCGCAAAATGGGTCCGCATCCGTTCCGCAATTTTGCGGAACGGGTGCGGACCCATTCATTCTCAATGGGGATGGAATGGATGCGGACAGCACACAGTGTGCTGTCCGCATCCGCATTTGCGGTGCGCGGCCCCGATCTTTGGGTCCGCAGCTCCGCAAAAAGATAGAGCATGTCCTATTCTTGTCCGCAGCTTGCGGACAAGAATAGGCATTTCTATGGGGGTGCCGGGCTGGTGTGTTGCAGACCCGCAATTTGCGGGTCGGCAACACAGCACGGATGTGTGAATGCAGCCTTATGCGGAGCAATTGGAACTCTAAGGTCTGCAAATACTGACTGTAACACCTGTAAATCTTGAGGTGCTTGCGTTGTGGGTTCGAGCAACAAAAAATCATCCATGTAATAAATAACATGATTAACACGAAATAAATCTTGTAAAATCCAATGTAAAGCCCGGGCTAATTGATTGAAAATCCAAAGGCTAGACTTTGATCCGAACGTCAATTTGTTCGCAAAGTAATATTGACCTAACCACTTCAGACCATGCCATTGCCACAATTAAGGTTGAATTGGGAGCAACTTGAAAGCGTCCGTAATGTCCGCTTTGGATAACCAGATAATCCCCTTACCTAAACTCAGTATCAATTGAATGGCTTTATCAACTGAAGCCGACAAATCATATATTAATCTTTTTTTTATTATTAAATTTCCCAGAGACTACCCCGACAGGGTTGATCCTCCAACATTCAAAGAGGGAATGCTTCAAAGGACCAATCAGATACCCCTTGTCCAATTCAGCCTGAATGAGCTGCGATATGGCCACGGGGTCTCTGGAAGCCGACTGCAAATTCTTACACTCATAAGTAGATTGCGGAAGAGCCACCAGACCTGTATGAAAACCATTGGTCAAGCCACTAATGATAAATTGGACCCAGTCAGAATCAGGATGAGTGATTAGCAATAAACTAAGGAGATCAACATTCACTACGCCTAGTCATGCTAAATCCAGATTTTTTTGCGTACAAGGGATAAATGCAATAAGCGGCACTGACTGTAATGACATGCTGAATAGTTGAAGTTATTGCATATTTGTGATTTTCCCAAATTCTTGATAGGCCGCCCCAACTTGTGGACCCCGGGACCGCTTTGCTGACTGATGGACCTGGGGCATTACTAGCTGGCGCCTGGGCTGGATTATTAGTAAACGAACACCAGTCTGTCGTGTGGGAATAAGAATTACACCTAGCACATGAAGGAGCTTTAATGCCCGCAAAATGCCTACAAAACAATTCTGTATCAATGTTGGACCAATCTACCGTATGCTGAAACTGAACTAGCGCTGCCGCTGCTTTAGCTGCAAAGGAACGGTGATAGTCATAGAAGGCGGATCCACCATATTTATAGGCCAGGTCCACCACCTTATACAGGTACAAATCTAGTTCTTCCCTGTGCTGCGGGTTAATGGTGCAGATCACTTCTCTGTATAGACTGAATGCTAAAACGAATTCCGCTATACTAAGTTTCCTATTTAACCTTAAATCTTTAGATTTCAATATGACCGAAACTTCACCACAGACTATTGTCTTATTGTCGGATACTTCATGGGTCGCTATGAGCAGGGAAGCGAGATTTACATCTTTGCCTTCAATTATATCCTGACGTATATTGGCTGGAATGAAATGGGATGGAGCGATTGAAGGAGTCGGACCTGACCCACCAGAAACACTAGCCTGAGATCTGGGTGGCCCTACCAGACTCTGACCAACCAGACGAGATGCTGTAGTGCCTGTTTCAACCGATTCTAGCCGGGCCTGAAAGTCCGACATTGACGTTGCCATAGAATTAATGGCTGCATGTAGTTGAGTGAGAGAGGTCTGGATGGTATCCATGGATACCCCCACCTGGCTCGGACCCGGCAAATCTGATGAGAGCAAACAAAACAGTTCCGTCTTTCTAGCTGAGGCTGGGAATGGAATTCCTCTTCTGGTGAGTTCTGCTGTCAATTTGGGCACCGTCCAAGATCTTAAAGACGGCCTTGCGTCTCCTCTTGAATGACACATGACACTCCCGTGAGAGGAAGATGTATCTCCAACAAGTGATTCTTGAGACATACTTCTAAACAAAAAATATGACATGATTAACACCCTAGACATAATATACCTAGCTTGTGCAACCAACACCAACACTCCAAGAACGCCTCATAGAATGTGTCGGCAGATAAGAACCATTTGGCCCATCTAGTCTGCCCAATATACTGAATACTATGGATAGCCCCCGGCCCTTATCTTATATGAAGGATGGCCTTATGCCTATCCCATGCATGCTTAAACCCCTTCACTGTATTTGCAGCTACCACTTCTGCAGGAAGGCTATTCCATGCATCCACTACTCTCTCAGTAAAGTAATACTTCCTTATATTACTTTTAAACCTTTGCCCCTCTAATTTAAAACTGTGTCCTCTTGTGGTAGTTTTTCTTCTTTTAAATATGCTCTCCTCCTTTACCGAGTTGATTCCCTTTATGTATTTAAAAGTTTCTATCATATCCCCACTGTCTCTTCTTTCTTCCAAGCTATACATATTAAGGTCCTTTAACCTTTCCTGGTAAGTTTTATCCTGCAATCCATGTACTAGTTTAGTAGCTCTTCTCTGAACTCTCTCTAGAGTATCTATATCCTTCTGGAGATATGGCCTCCAGTACTGCGCACAATACTCCAAGTGAGGTCTCACCAGTGTTCTGTACAGCGGCATAAGCACTTCACTCTTTCTACTGCTTATACCTCTCCCTATACATCCAAGCATTCTGCTGGCATTTCGTGCTGCTCTATTACATTGTCTTCCCACCTTTAAGTCTTCTGAAATAATTACTCCTAAATCCCTTTCCTCAGATACTGAGGTCAGGACTGTGTCAAATATTCTATATTCTGCCCTTGGGTTTTTACGCCCCAGGTGCATTATCTTGCACTTATCCACATTAAATTTCAGTTTCCAGAGTTCTGACCATTCTTCTAGTTTTCCTAAATCCTTTTCCATTTGGCGTTTCCCTCCAGGAACATCAACCCTATTACATATCTTTGTGTCATCAGCAAAAAGACAAACCTTACCATCGAGGCCTTTTGCAATATCACTTATGAAGATATTAAACAATATCGGTCCCAGTACAGATCCCTGTGGAACCCCACTGGTAACATGACCTTGTTTTGAATGTTCTCCATTGACTACAACCCTCTGTTGTCTGTCACTCAGCCACTGCCTTATCCACTCAACAATATGGGAGTCCATGCTCAATGACTTCAGTTTATTGATAAGTTTTCTATGTGGGACAGTGTCAAAAGCCTTACTAAAATCTAGATATGCGATGTCTACTGCACCTCCACCGTCTATTATTTTATTCACCCAGTCAAAAAAATCTATAAGATTTGTTTGACATGATCTCCCTGAAGTAAACCCATGTTGTTTTTCATCTTGCAATCCATGGGATTTTAGATGTTCCACAATCCTATCCTTTAATAGGGTTTCCATTAATTTGCCTACTATTGATGTCAGACTCACTGGTCTATAGTTGCTCGATTCCTCCCTACTACCTTTCTTGTGAATGGGCACGACATTTGCCAATTTCCAATCTTCCGGGACGAGTCCTGTTACTAATGATTGGTTAAATAAATCTGTTAACGGTTTTGCCAGCTCACCACTAAGCTCTTTTAATAATTTTGGGTGTATCTCATCAGGCCCCTGTGACTTATTTGTCTTCACCTTAGACAGCAAACTTAGAACATCTTCCTCTGTAAAGATACATGCATCCAACGATTTATTAGTCATTCTTTCTAGTGGAGGTCCTTCTCCTTTTTCTTTTGTAAAAACTGAACAGAAGTATTCATTAAGGCAGTCGGCTAGCCCTTTATTCTCTTCTACATACCTTCCGTCCTTTGTTTTTAATTTAGTTATTCCTTGTTTTAATTTCCTTTTTTCATTTATATATCTGAAGAATGTCTTATCCCCTTTTTTCATAGACTGAGCTAGTTTTTCTTCTGCCTGCGCTTTAGAAGTTCTTATAACTTGCTTGGCCTCTCTCTGCCTAATCTTGTAGATTTCCTTATCTTCATTGCTCTGGGTTTTTTTTATAATTACAAAATGCTAGCTTTTTATTTTTAATGATTTGGGCCACTTCTGCTGAGTACCACAGTGGTCTCCTCCTTTTTTTGCTTTTACTGACAAGTCTAATGCAATTTTCTGTTGCCTTCAATAATGCACCTTTTAAGTAGTCCCATTTTTCCTGGACTCCATGTAATCCGTTCCAGTCTGATAAGGACTCATTTATGACTAATTTCATTTTTGAAAAGTCTGTTTTTCTAAAATCTAAAACTTTTGTTTTTGTGTGGTGGGACTCTTTCACATTTCTTATATTAAACCACACTGACTGGTGATCACTAGATCCCAAGGTTTCGCCTACAATGACATCATATACCGAATCCCCATTTGTGAATACCAAATACAAAATGGCCTCCCTCCGGGTTGGCTCCTCAACCACTTGTTGTAGAGATAACCCCAGTAGGGAATTTAGAATATCTGTACTCCTGGTAGAACTTGCTATTTTGGTTTTCCAGTTTATATCTGGAAGATTCAAATCTCCCATAATGATAACTTCTCCTTTCATTGTCATTTTAGCTATTTCTTCAACTAGTAGATCATCTAGTTCTTTAACTTGACCAGGTGGTCTATATATCACACCTACACGAGTTACTGCATGGTTAGCAAACTGCAACGTAACCCAAACTGACTCTATGTTGGCCTCACCAACTTGTATTAGGTTAGATTTAATGCTATGCCTCAGATGAGCAAGTATGTGCGCTGGCCACCCGAAACTGCCCTCGTGCGTGAAAAGTACCAACAACGACCCAAAACGTGATTATTCCAGAGATACCTGTGACCGCATGCTGCCAGAAAACGTAACAGGACTTACATGTGACTTAACGTGACAGACATGATAAACTACAGCCTATGGTTGTGAGACTTGATGACTGTAGACGTAACATACGTAATAATTACTGCTTGTTGCTGCCAGGATTTAAACACATCTGTAAACGTGACAGACGTATTACTGCCTGTAGTCGTGACCGGACTTAACCATGTCTGAAGATGATATATACGTATAACTGCCTGTAGTCTTGACAGGACTTAAACATGTCTGTAGATATGACAGACGTATTACTACCTGTAGTCGTGACCAGGGGCGTAACTAGAGTTCTATGGGCCCCAGGGCAAACTTTGAATTGGGCCCCCCCCTGCGAGCCTCCGCCCTCCCCCCCCCCACAAGCCTCTTCCCCTACCCCTACCCCCCCCCCCCCCTCTGTATGAAGAAATGCATTAAAAAAAAAAAATAGTCACTAGAGTATTTTTTTATTTTATTTTTTATTTGGCTTCATATGAGGGATGGGGGGGAGATGAATGATGATCAGTGGTGCCGTGTGGCAGTGTGTCTGAATTCAGAATTGGGGGGCCCACGCCGGCCATATGAGGGCAGCCAGGGGCAGCAAATAATGAGGGGGCAAAATGAAAATGAAATACTCTGTGGGCAAAAATTTAAAATCTATAGAGGGAGTGGGGGCAAAATTAAATATAGTGAGACTCTTACTATATTTCATTTTGCACCCGCCCTCTCCCTCTATACATTTCATTTTTTGCCCACAGAGTATTTCATTTTAATTTGCCCCGGGCCCCTCATTATTTTCTGCCACTGGCTGCCCTATTATGGCTGGCGCTGGCCCTTCTGAATTCAGACACACTGCCCCACGGCACCACTGATCATCATTCATGTCCCCCCTCCTTATGAACTGTGTGCCATTTTTTACTTAAAATAAATAAAAAATACCTACTCTTGTTTGTTCCGCTCTCCTCACTTGAGGGCTACGGCGGCCGGCGGGCTCGTCATTCCTGGCTGCTGTGATCCCACGAGACCCGCTGCGGAGGTCAGGGGTCTCGCGCTGACAAGTAAGCGCAGCACAGCCACACAAAATATAGGGAGGGCCCACCGCACTTAATAAAAAAACACTTGCGGGGCCCGCTTTACTCCATTTCTCCTGGGGGGCCCTGTGGGCCCCCCTGACTTAGGGGCCTGGTCGCAATTGTGACCGCTGCAACCCCTATAGCTACGCTACTGGTCGTGACAGGACTTAAACATGTCTGTAGACGTGACAGACGTATTTCTGCCTGTAGTCGTGACAGGACTTACCCTTGTCTGTAGATGTGACAGACGTATAATTGCCTGTAGTCGTGACAGGACTTAACATGACTGTGGACGTGACAGCCGTAATACTGCCTGTAGTCGTGACAGTGTCCAATCGTGTTTTTTCCTTCTTTTTTTTTACTATAATTGAGACAGACCTGCAGAAAACATTAGCGTCTGATAACGTGGCAGACCCCACTATATATTTGTATATATATAAATATATATATATATACACACACATATAGTTTTATTTAGATATATTTTTTTATATAACCGCCACCACTGCGCAATGTATGTGGAACGTGCCTTAGCCTACCACCGCATATTTGACAATACCTGACTACCGCTTGCCTGCTGACTCCCAGAAGGAATTCCAAAGCTAATCAGAATGAGAACAGCCTATTTAGAAGTTTTACCCTTTCCCCACATTAATGCCCATGACCCCTCTATAACCCACCCAAAACGGCTAACTTTTCCCCTGATGCCAAGATGGTGTTAGAATTGTACTGTAGCTACTGCTGTAGGATTCCCCGCCAGGACTTGATGTAACACAGAACCTATAAGGGAAAATAACACGCGAACAGCCGCTTGCCATCAATTATCTAGACACCACCCCTGAGACCACATGAAATAACCAACATTCGTAAAGCAACAGTAAACTGAATGCTGTATACCATAACCTGACCTTTCCTCCCCTCTGACCAGTTTGTCTCCCCTGTGACGAAACTTCCAGCAGTTACCAGGTTAACACTACTTAGACTTCCCCTCAGCTTCCAGTACCATCCATGCCCAGTAGATGGAGCGATTGCCTCAGGCTGATGGGACAGAGAGTTATGCTGGTGCACGTGAGAACTCTGCGTACCCTGCAGCTTGCACGGAAACTAGCTGGTAAGTATATAACTGATGCTCCGCTGCAGCAGACCTGCCTCCTCATAAGAAACAACCCGCCATGATCTTACCAGTATCTTTCCGATAATGCCCCATAACACCACCAGACACACTGTCCGCACCTGAGCCGCACACCACGCAATGGAGCCGGAGGTGACACAAACGAGGTGTCCCGCAAAAAGAGCTGTCGGCACCCTGTTAGTGCCGCTGCGAACTTAAATAGCGCTTGCCCCGCCTCCCCTCACACAAATGCGGCAAAATACTTTGCCTAAAACTAATTTCCCTGTCACATATGCAGTGCATGTGTATCTCACAACAAAAATGGGAATATGTCACCCACCGAACTAACAGACGGATTAACTATATTAATTTCCCTGTCACGTATGCAGAGGTGTACCTCACACCAAAAATGGGTATATGTCACCGGTCAAACTAATAGTCAGATTAACTATATTAATTTCCCTGTCACATATGCAGTGCACGTGTGTTTCACACCAAAAATGGGTATATGTCACCGGCCAAACTAACAGTTAGATTAAAAAAATGTGAATATGTCACCCACCGAACTAACAGTCAGATTAAGGCATCATGCACACGACCGTGACGTTTTTTGCAGTCTGCAAACCGCGGATCCGCAAAAAAACAGAAGCCGCCTGCGTGCCTTCCGCAATTTGCGGAACAGAACGGGCCCATTGTAGACATGCCTTTTCTTGTCCGCAAAACGGACAATAATAGGACATGCTATATATTTTTTGCGGGGCCTCGGAACGGAGCGATGGATGCGGACAGCACACGGAGTTATGTACGCATCTTTTGCGGCCCCATTAAAGTGAATGGGTCCGCACCCGAGCTGCAAAAACTGCGGCTCGGATGCGAACCCGAAAAACGGTTGTGTGCATGAGGCCTAACTATAATAATTTTCCTGTCATGTATAAAGTGCATGTGTACCTCACACTAAAAATGGGAATATGTCAACCACCGAACTAACAGACGGATTAACTATATTATTTCCCTGTCACGTATGCAGTGCACGTGTATCTCACACCAAAAATAGGTATATATCAACGGCCGAACTAACAGACAGATTAACTATATTATTTTCCTAACATATTTATCCTGTGAACGCCTAATGTACCTCCAGCCACAGAATCCAAAGTTCTTTGCTGTCAGGTGAATGCGTATTGCCTAATTTTTGGGGCCTGTACTAGCCAACAGTTACATATTTACCCTGTGAACGCCTAATGTACCTCCAACCACAGAATCCAAAGTTCTTTGCTGTCAGGTGAATGCCTATTGCCTAATTTTTGGGGCCTGTACTGGCCGACAGTTACATATTTATCCTGTGAATGCCTAATGTACCTCCAGCCACAGAATCCAAAGTTCTTTGCTGTCAGGTGAATGCAAATTGGCTAATATTTGGGGTCTGTACTGGCCGACAGTTAAATTTTTATCCTGTGAACGCCTAATGTACCTCCAGCCACAGAATCCAAAGTTCTTTGCTGTCAGGTGAATGCCTATTGCCTAATTTTTGGGGCCTGTACTAGCCAACAGTTACATATTTACCCTGTGAACGCCTAATGTACCTCCAACCACAGAATCCAAAGTTCTTTGCAGTCAGGTGAATACCTATTGCCTAATTTTTGGGGCCTGTACTGGCCGACAGTTACATATTTATTCTATGAACGCCTAATGTACCTCCAGCCACAGAATTCAAAGTTCTTTGCTGTCAGATGAATACCTATTGCCTAATTTTTGGGGCCTGTACTGGCCGACAGTTACATATTTATTCTGTGACCGCCTAATGTACCTCCAGCCACAGAATCCAAAGTTCTTTGCTGTCAGGTGAATGCAAATTGCCTAATTTTTGGGGCCTGTACTGGCCGACAGTTACATTTTTATCCTGTGAACGCCTAATGTACCTCCAGCCACAGAATCCAAAGTTCTTTGCTGTCAGGTGAATGCCTATTGGCAAATTTTTGGGGCCTGTACTGGCCGACAGTTACATATTTATAATGTGAACGCCTAATATACCTCCAGCCACAGAATCCAAAGTTCTTTACTGTCAGGTGAATGCCTATTGCCTAATTTTTGGGGCCTGTACTGGCCGACAGTTAAATTTTTATCCTGTGAACGCCTAATGTACCTCCAGCCACAGAATCCAAAGTTCTTTGCTGTCAAGTGAATGCCTATTGGCTAATTTTTGGGGCCTGTACTGGCCGACAGTTACATATTTATAATGTGAACGCCTAATATACCTCCAGCCACAGAATCCAAAGTTCTTTGCTGTCAAGTGAATGCCTATTGGCTAGATTTTGGGGCCTGTACTAGCCGACAGTTACATATTTATTCTGTGAACGCCTAATGTACCTCCAGCCACAGCATTCAAAGTTCTTTGCTGTCAGGTGAATGCCTATTGCCTAATTTTTGGGGCCTGTACTGGCCGACAGTTACATATTTATCCTGTGAACGCCTAATATACCTCCAGCCACAGAATCCAAAGTTCTTTGCTGTCAGATGAATGCCTATTGCCTAATTTTTGGGGCCTGTACTGGCCGACAGTTAAATTTTTATCCTGTGAACGCCTAATGTACCTCCAGCCACAGAATCCAAAGTTCTTTGCTGTCAGGTGAATGCCTATTGCCTAATTTTTGGGGCCTGTACTAGCCAACAGTTACATATTTACCCTGTGAACGCCTAATGTACCTCCAACCACAGAATCCAAAGTTCTTTGCAGTCAGGTGAATGCCTATTGCCTAATTTTTGGGGCCTGTACTGGCCGACAGTTACATATTTATCCTATGAACGCCTAATGTACCTCCAGCCACAGAATTCAAAGTTCTTTGCTGTCAGATGAATACCTATTGCCTAATTTTTGGGGCCTGTACTGGCCGACAGTTACATATTTATTCTGTGACCGCCTAATGTACTTCCAGCCACAGAATCCAAAGTTCTTTGCTGTCAGGTGAATGCAAATTGCCTAATTTTTGGGGCCTGTACTGGCCGACAGTTACATTTTTATCCTGTGAACGCCTAATGTACCTCCAGCCACAGAATCCAAAGTTCTTTGCTGTCAGGTGAATGCCTATTGGCAAATTTTTGGGGCCTGTACTGGCCGACAGTTACATATTTATAATGTGAACGCCTAATATACCTCCAGCCACAGAATCCAAAGTTCTTTACTGTCAGGTGAATGCCTATTGCCTAATTTTTGGGGCCTGTACTGGCCGACAGTTAAATTTTTATCCTGTGAACGCCTAATGTACCTCCAGCCACAGAATCCAAAGTTCTTTGCTGTCAAGTGAATGCCTATTGGCTAATTTTTGGGGCCTGTACTGGCCGACAGTTACATATTTATAATGTGAACGCCTAATATACCTCCAGCCACAGAATCCAAAGTTCTTTGCTGTCAAGTGAATGCCTATTGGCTAGATTTTGGGGCCTGTACTAGCCGACAGTTACATATTTATTCTGTGAACGCCTAATGTACCTCCAGCCACAGCATTCAAAGTTCTTTGCTGTCAGGTGAATGCCTATTGCCTAATTTTTGGGGCCTGTACTGGCCGACAGTTACATATTTATCCTGTGAACGCCTAATATACCTCCAGCCACAGAATCCAAAGTTCTTTGCTGTCAGATGAATGCCTATTGCCTAATTTTTGGGGCCTGTACTGGCCGACAGTTAAATTTTTATCCTGTGAACGCCTAATGTACCTCCAGCCACAGAATCCAAAGTTCTTTGCTGTCAGGTGAATGCCTATTGCCTAATTTTTGGGGCCTGTACTAGCCAACAGTTACATATTTACCCTGTGAACGCCTAATGTACCTCCAACCACAGAATCCAAAGTTCTTTGCAGTCAGGTGAATGCCTATTGCCTAATTTTTGGGGCCTGTACTGGCCGACAGTTACATATTTATCCTATGAACGCCTAATGTACCTCCAGCCACAGAATTCAAAGTTCTTTGCTGTCAGATGAATACCTATTGCCTAATTTTTGGGGCCTGTACTGGCCGACAGTTACATATTTATTCTGTGACCGCCTAATGTACTTCCAGCCACAGAATCCAAAGTTCTTTGCTGTCAGGTGAATGCAAATTGCCTAATTTTTGGGGCCTGTACTGGCCGACAGTTACATTTTTATCCTGTGAACGCCTAATGTACCTCCAGCCACAGAATCCAAAGTTCTTTGCTGTCAGGTGAATGCCTATTGGCAAATTTTTGGGGCCTGTACTGGCCGACAGTTACATATTTATAATGTGAACGCCTAATATACCTCCAGCCACAGAATCCAAAGTTCTTTACTGTCAGGTGAATGCCTATTGCCTAATTTTTGGGGCCTGTACTGGCCGACAGTTAAATTTTTATCCTGTGAACGCCTAATGTACCTCCAGCCACAGAATCCAAAGTTCTTTGCTGTCAAGTGAATGCCTATTGGCTAATTTTTGGGGCCTGTACTGGCCGACAGTTACATATTTATAATGTGAACGCCTAATATACCTCCAGCCACAGAATCCAAAGTTCTTTGCTGTCAAGTGAATGCCTATTGGCTAGATTTTGGGGCCTGTACTAGCCGACAGTTACATATTTATTCTGTGAACGCCTAATGTACCTCCAGCCACAGCATTCAAAGTTCTTTGCTGTCAGGTGAATGCCTATTGCCTAATTTTTGGGGCCTGTACTGGCCGACAGTTACATATTTATCCTGTGAACGCCTAATATACCTCCAGCCACAGAATCCAAAGTTCTTTGCTGTCAGATGAATGCCTATTGCCTAATTTTTGGGGCCTGTACTGGCCGACAGTTAAATTTTTATCCTGTGAACGCCTAATGTACCTCCAGCCACAGAATCCAAAGTTCTTTGCTGTCAGGTGAATGCCTATTGCCTAATTTTTGGGGCCTGTACTGGCCGACAGTTACATATTTATCCTATGAATGCCTAATGTACCTCTAGCCACAGAATCCAAAGTTCTTTGCTGTCAAGTGAATGCCTATTGGCTAATTTTTGGGGCCTGTTGTCACGGGGTTCCGAAGGTGCACTCGGTCCCCCATTGCCCGCAGAACTGTTGCTTAGCTTTTGGAGTGAGGTTCTGTGTTTGACCTCATTCCCAGGGCGGCTTTACTAGCTGGGTGGCTCCTTGCTCCTAAGTCTGCCTTGAGCACCGAGCTGATCACTCGGTGCTCGACTGGTTGGTCTGTCGGTCATGTGACGCTGGCCACGTCACATGACCCTCACTCCCCACTATAAATACAGGCAGCCTGCTGGCTACAGGTTGCCTGTTAATTTCTAGGTTCCTGGTATTTGTTGGACTGCTGAATACTTACCTGATCCTGTTCCTTGACCATCCTTTTGCCTGATCCTCCTGTACTGCGCATCGGTCCTGGTATTGTGACCTCGGCTCCCACCTGACTACTCTCTTAGGACTCCTCTTGTACTTCTCTGCTCTCCTGGTATTTAAGACCCCGGCTTCTCCTGACAATTCTCTGCTTGCTCCATTTGTACTTTGCAGCTTTCCTGGTATTAACTCGGTCCGTTCACGTCCTGTTGTTTGTCTGTCTGTCATCCCTGCACTTACTCCAAGTTAGGGATTGCCGTCCAGTTGTCCCCTGTCATTAGGACTCGCGAGGCAAGTAGGCAGGGCCAGGGGTAAGGGTGGAGCGCAGTGGTCACTTCCCTTCCCCCTGTGTGTGTGTGTACTCGACCGTTACAGATTAACAGGCCCAATAACCACTGTATTATGAATCCTCTGGTGACCCTGACTGACTATGTCTCTAATCTGACGCAGATGGTGCAGGAGTTAGGGGAAAAACTCAGCTCTTTTGAGTTAGGGCAAGGCTCGTCCACTCCTCAGGCCTCCAGTCCGCATTTTGAGCCCCAGATTAAGCTCCCAGAAAGCTTTTCTGGAGACCGGAAGAAGTTTCTCTCTTTTAAGGAGAGTTGTAAACTTTACTTCCGTTTGCGCCCCGTGTCCTCTGGCCCCGAGAGTCAACGCGTGGGCATTATCATTTCCCGATTACAGGGTGATCCCCAGGACTGGGCGTTCTCTTTACCTGCTGGCGCCAGTTGTTTATTTTCTGTGGAGGGGTTCTTTCAGGCCCTAGGTACCCTCTATGATGAAGCAGACAGGGCTCTAGTAGCCGAGACGGCTCTAAAGGCACTGGTTCAGGGCAATTTACCAGCGGAGGATTATTGCACCCAATTCAGAAGGTGGTGTGTCCCCTCAGGATGGAACGAACCAGCCCTGAAGAGTCAGTTCAGGTCAGGTCTGTCTGATAAATTAAAGGATCGTCTGGTCAGATATCAACTTCCAGAGACCTTAGAGGAGATGATGACCCTTGTTGTCCGACTTGACCGACGGGTTAGAGAGAGACGACAGGAACAACAGTTCTCTTCCCAGATGGTGGTCCAGCCAGAGGCTTATAACAGAGACAATGCTGAGGTCTCCACCGAGGAACCCATGCAGGTTGGCATGACCCGAGGGAATCTTCGCCACAGACGTGGAGAATGCTTTTACTGTGGAGATTCTGACCATTGGATCAACCAGTGTCCTAAGAAGGTCCTCTCTGTCAAGTCTCCTAAGGCAAGGCAACCTAAAGACCAGGTACACCCTGAATTTTCTAAATGTAAGCTTTCGGTACCCATTACGATTTCTCTGAGAGTAGATAAATGGGCGGGTAAGGCCTTTATTGATTCTGGCTCAGCGGCTAGCTTTATTGACTCTGAGTATGCTGTTAGATTGGGTATTCCTATGTTTGCCTTACCAACTCCTATCCATGTCATGGCTATTGATGCTACTCCTCTTATTGGTGGTACGGTGAGCTTATGTACCTCGGAGATTTCTCTAACCGTGGGTGTGTGCCACTCAGAGAGATGTTCGCTTCTAGTCCTGGAGAACCTACCTGCTGAGGTGGTACTAGGGTTGCCTTGGCTCCGACTACATAACCCCACTATAGATTGGTCCAATGGGGAGTTGGTGAGATGGGGGCCTAAGTGTGACTCGTGCCTGTCCGTGGTACAGGCTGGGGTCTCAGTAAAGTCTGATACTTTACCCTCTGTTGTTAGAGAATATTCTGATGTATTCTCATCACCAACCCCAGAGGTTCTACCCCCCCATAGACCTTATGATTGTACCATAGAGCTAGTAGAGGGGGCCAAGTTTCCTAAAGGACGAATTTATAATCTTTCTATGCCCGAACGCAAGGCAATGGAAGATTATATTAAGGAGAGCCTTGGTAAAGGGCATATTAGACCTTCTGTCTCTCCTATGGGGGCGGGGTTTTTCTTCGTTAAGAAAAAAGATGGTGGTCTTAGGCCATGTATCGATTACCGGAGATTAAATAAAATCACTGTCCAGAATAGATACTCCCTCCCATTGATTCCGGATTTATTTAACCAGGTCCTGGGGGCAACCTGGTTTTCCAAAATTGACCTGAAAGGGGCATACAATCTAATCCGAATCAAGGAGGGAGACGAATGGAAGACGGCGTTCAATACTCCGGTAGGACACTTTGAATATCAGGTGATGCCTTTTGGACTCAGCAATGCCCCAGCTGTGTTCCAAAACTTCATGAATGACATTCTTAGGGAATTCTTAGGTAAATTTGTTATTGTCTATCTTGACGACATTTTGATATTCTCTCCTGACTTCGAATCCCATGTGTCTCATGTTAGACAAGTATTAGAGGTGTTGAGGGAGAATCAGCTATCCGCTAAACAAGAGAAATGTGTCTTTGGTGTACAGGAGATTCTGTTTCTAGGGCATGTTCTGACTCCTCACGCCTTCAAGATGGATCCTGGTAAGGTACTAGCAATTAAGGAATGGGTAAGACCTTCATCCTTAAAGGCCTTACAACGGTTCTTAGGTTTCGCCAATTACTATCGTAAATTTATTATGAATTTTTCCGTAATTGCTAAACCGTTGACCGACCTTACTAAGAAAGGGGCGGATTTGGAGAATTGGTCTACTGAGGCCATTTCTTTATTTGAAAAATTAAAAAAGGCATTCAGTAGCGCTCCCATTCTGATCCAGCCTGATCAGGAGAAACCTTTTATTGTGGAGGTGGATGCGTCCGAGGACGGCGCAGGAGCAGTCCTTTCACAAGGTCCTGCCAGCCTCACTAATCTGAGACCATGTGCCTTCTTCTCCAGGAAATTCTCTCCCACGGAGAGAAACTACGACATAGGGAATAGGGAGCTGCTGGCCATTAAATGGGCATTTGAGGAGTGGAGGCATTTTCTGGAGGGGGCAAGGCATTGTGTAACTGTTGTCACTGACCATAAAAACCTTATGTTTCTCGAGTCTGCTAAGAGGTTGAATCCCCGTCAAGCCAGATGGGCTCTGTTTTTTACTCGTTTTGATTTTTCCATCACGTTCAGGCCGGGAAGTAAAAATGTGAAGGCGGACGCATTATCTCGGAGCTTCCAGGCTTTTCAACCTACTGAGGTACCACCTGAATCCATCCTACCAGCAAAAATCTTCTTAGCAGCTCTTACCCAGGATATCTCGGCTCGCATTAGGTCGGAACAACATCTGGCACCGGTATCCACCCCAACAGATAAGTTGTTTGTTCCCGTACAATTTCGTCTCCAGCTGTTGGGTGAGTGTCACGATTCTGCCTTTTGTGGACATCCGGGTGTTGAGGGCACTAAGGATCTGGTTTCTAGATCTTATTGGTGGCCCACTCTAACTAGGGATGTCAAGTCCTATGTGTCAGCCTGTGAGGTTTGTGCCAGGTCCAAGACACCTAGGACTCGCCCTGCTGGTAACCTACGACCCCTACCCATTCCCAGTAGACCCTGGTCCCATATCTCGATGGACTTTATAACTGACCTACCGCTGGCGGAGGGTAAGACTGTAGTGTGGGTAGTGGTGGATAGGTTTAGCAAGATGGTCCATTTCATTCCCCTGTCTAAACTCCCGAATGCCAAAACCCTGGCGTCTAGTTTTGTGAAAGAAATTGTTCGATTGCATGGTATCCCGGAAAATTCTGGAGAGCCTTCTGTCAAAGATGTAAAATTTCGTTGTCTTTTTCTTCCGCCTACCATCCTGAGAGTAATGGGCAGACTGAACGCCTTAATCAGTCTGTGGAACAATTCCTGAGGTTGTATGTTGCTGATGACCAGCAATTATGGGTCAAATTCCTTCCATTGGCTGAATTTGCTCTGAATAACCGTGTCAATTCTTCTGCTGGGGTCTCCCCTTTCTTTTGTAACCATGGTTTTCATCCCCGTTTTCATTCTGGGTCGTCCGTCTCCTCCTCTAACCCTGAAGCTGATAAACTCTCCTCCGAACTGTGCACAGTTTGGGCCCGGGTTCAATCGAACCTAGAAAAGGCTCAATGTTCTCAAAAACTCAAGGCCGATAGGAGACGTTCAAGGGGGGTAAACTTTCAGGTTGGGGATAAAGTATGGTTGTCCTCCAAGAATCTATCTCTCAAGGTAACTTCTAAAAAATTTGCTCCTCGTTTTATTGGACCATATAAGATCACGGAAGTGATTAACCCGGTATCTTTTAGGTTGGAGCTGCCTGAGTCATTCCACATTCATAATGTGTTCCATAAATCTCTGCTTAAAAAATATTTTGAACCGGTAGTACCATCAAAAGCCTCGCCTCCGCCAGTTCTTGTTAATGATGCTGTCGAGTATGTGGTGTCTAAAATAGTGGATGTCAGGAAGGTGCGTAATTCCTTGCAGTACCTGATTCACTGGAAGGGGTATGGACCTGAAGAGAGATCTTGGGTACCTGCCAGGGAAGTTCATGCTCCTAGACTTGTTCGTAAATTTCAATTAGAACACCCTGAAAAGCCATCGCCTGAAGTCTTGGGTCCGGTGGCCCCTCGTAAAAGGGGGGGTACTGTCACGGGGTTCCGAAGGTGCACTCGGTCCCCCATTGCCCGCAGAACTGTTGCTTAGCTTTTGGAATGAGGTTCTGTGTTTGACCTCATTCTCAGGGCGGCTTTACTAGCTGGGTGGCTCCTTGCTCCTAAGTCTGCCTTGAGCGCCGAGCTGATCACTCGGTGCTCGACTGGTTGGTCTGTCGGTCATGTGACGCTGGCCACGTCACATGACCCTCACTCCCCACTATAAATACAGGCAGCCTGCTGGCTACAGGTTGCCTGTTAATTTCTAGGTTCCTGGTATTTGTTGGACTGCTGAATACTTACCTGATCCTGTTCCTTGACCATCCTTTTGCCTGATCCTCCTGTACTGCGCATCCGTCCTGGTATTGTGACCTCGGCTCCCACCTGACTACTCTCTTAGGACTCCTCTTGTACTTCTCTGCTCTCCTGGTATTTATGACCCCGGCTTCTCCTGACAATTCTCTGCTTGCTCCATTTGTACTTTGCAGCTTTCCTGGTATTGACTCGGTCCGTTCACGTCCTGTTGTTTGTCTGTCTGTCATCCCTGCACTTACTCCAAGTTAGGGATTGCCGTCCAGTTGTCCACTGTCATTAGGACTCGCGAGGCAAGTAGGCAGGGCCAGGGGTAAGGGTGGAGCGCAGTGGTCACTTCCCTTCCCCCTGTGTGTGTGTGTACGCGACCGTTACACCTGTACTGGCCGACAGTTACATATTTATCCTGTGAACGCCTAATGTACCTCCAGCCACAGAATCCAAAGTTCTTTGCTGTCAGGTGAATGCCTATTGCCTAATTTTTCGGCCTGTACTAGCCAACAGTTACATATTTATCCTGTGAACACCTAATGTACCTCCAACCACAGAATCCAAAGTTATTTGCAGTCAGGTGAATGCCTATTGCCTAATTTTTGGGGCCTGTACTGGCCGACAGTTACATATTTATCCTGTGAACGCCTAATGTACCTCCAGCCACAGAATCCAAAGTTCTTTGCTGTCAGGTGAATGCGTATTGCCTAATTTTTGGGGCCTGTACTAGCCAACAGTTACATATTTACCCTGTGAACGCCTAATGTACCTCCAACCACAGAATCCAAAGTTCTTTGCTGTCAGGTGAATGCCTATTGCCTAATTTTTGGGGCCTGTACTGGCCGACAGTTACATATTTATCCTGTGAATGCCTAATGTACCTCCAGCCACAGAATCCAAAGTTCTTTGCTGTCAGGTGAATGCAAATTGGCTAATATTTGGGGTCTGTACTGGCCGACAGTTACATTTTTATCCTGTGAACGCCTAATGTACCTCCAGACACAGAATCCAAAGTTCTTTGCTGTCAGGTGAATGCCTATTGCCTAATTTTTGGGGCCTGTACTAGCCAACAGTTACATATTTACCCTGTGAACGCCTAATGTACCTCCAACCACAGAATCCAAAGTTCTTTGCAGTCAGGTGAATGCCTATTGCCTAATTTTTGGGGCCTGTACTCGCCGACAGTTACATATTTATCCTATGAACGCCTAATGTACCTCCAGCCACAGAATTCAAAGTTCTTTGCTGTCAGATGAATACCTATTGCCTAATTTTTGGGGCCTGTACTGGCCGACAGTTACATATTTATTCTGTGACCGCCTAATGTACTTCCAGCCACAGAATCCAAAGTTCTTTGCTGTCAGGTGAATGCAAATTGCCTAATTTTTGGGGCCTGTACTGGCCGACAGTGACATTTTTATCCTGTGAACGCCTAATGTACCTCCAGCCACAGAATCCAAAGTTCTTTGCTGTCAGGTGAATGCCTATTGGCAAATTTTTTGGGCCTGTACTGGCCGACAGTTACATATTTATAATGTGAACGCCTAATATACCTTCAGCCACAGAATCCAAAGTTCTTTACTGTCAGGTGAATGCCTATTGCCTAATTTTTGGGGCCTGTACTGGCCGACAGTTAAATTTTTATCCTGTGAACGCCTAATGTACCTCCAGCCACAGAATCCAAAGTTCTTTGCTGTCAAGTGAATGCCTATTGGCTAATTTTTGGGGCCTGTACTGGCCGACAGTTACATATTTATAATGTGAACGCCTAATATACCTCCAGCCACAGAATCCAAAGTTCTTTGCTGTCAAGTGAATGCCTATTGGATAGATTTTGGGGCCTGTACTAGCCGACAGTTACATATTTATTCTTTGAACGCCTAATGTACCTCCAGCCACAGCATTCAAAGTTCTTTGCTGTCAGGTGAATGCCTATTGGCAAATTTTTGGGGCCTGTACTGGCCGACAGTTACATATTTATAATGTGAACGCCTAATATACCTCCAGCCACAGAATCCAAAGTTCTTTACTGTCAGGTGAATGCCTATTGCCTAATTTTTGGGGCCTGTACTGGCCGACAGTTAAATTTTTATCCTGTGAACGCCTAATGTACCTCCAGCCACAGAATCCAAAGTTCTTTGCTGTCAAGTGAATGCCTATTGGCAAATTTTTGGGGCCTGTACTGGCCGACAGTTACATATTTATAATGTGAACGCCTAATATACCTCCAGCCACAGAATCCAAAGTTCTTTGCTGTCAAGTGAATGCCTATTGGCTAGATTTTGGGGCCTGTACTAGCCGACAGTTACATATTTATTCTTTGAACGCCTAATGTACCTCCAGCCACAGCATTCAAAGTTCTTTGCTGTCAGGTGAATGCCTATTGCCTAATTTTTGGGGCCTGTACTGGCCGACAGTTAAATTTTTATCCTTTGAACGCCTAATGTACCTCCAGCCACAGAATCCAAAGTTCTTTGCTGTCAGGTGAATGCCTATTGCCTAATTTTTGGGGCCTGTACTAGCCAACAGTTACATATTAACCCTGTGAACGCCTAATGTGCCTCCAACCACAGAATCCAAAGTTCTTTGCAGTCAGGTGAATGCCTATTGCCTAATTTTTGGGGCCTGTACTGGCCGACAGTTACATATTTATCCTATGAATGCCTAATGTACCTCCAGCCACAGAATTCAAAGTTCTTTGCTGTCAGATGAATACCTATTGACTAATTTTTGGGGCCTGTACTGGCCGACAGTTACATATTTATTCTGTAACCGCCTAATGTACTTCCAGCCACAGAATCCAAAGTTCTTTGCAGTCAGGTGAATGCAAATTGGCTAATTTTTGGGGCCTGTACTGGCCGACAGTTAAATTTTTATCCTGTGAACGCCTAATGTACCTCCAGCCACAGAATCCAAAGTTCTTTGCTGTCAAGTGAATGCCTATTGGCAAATTTTTGGGGCCTGTACTGGCCGACAGTTACATATTTATAATGTGAACGCCTAATGTACCTCTAGCCACAGAATCCAAAGTTCTTTGCTGTCAAGTGAATGCCTATTGGCTAATTTTTGGGGCCTGTACTGGCCGACAGTTACATATTTATAATGTGAACGCCTAATATACCTTCAGCTACAGAATCCAAAGTTCTTTGCTGTCAAGTGAATGCCTATTGGCTAGATTTTGGGGCCTGTACTAGCCGACAGTTACATATTTATTCTGTGAACACCTAATGTACCTCCAGCCACAGCATTCAAAGTTCTTTGCTGTCAGGTGAATGCCTATTGCCTAATTTTTGCGGCCTGTACTGGCCGACAGTTACATATTTATCCTGTGAACGCCTAATATACCTCCAGCCACAGAATCCAAAGTTCTTTGCTGTCAGATGAATGCCTATTGCCTAATTCTTGGGGCCTGTACTGGCCGACAGTTACATATTTATCGTGTGACCCCCTAATGTACTTCCAGCCACAGAATCCAAAGTTCTTTGCTGTCAGGTGAATGCAAATTGCCTAATTTTTGGGGCCTGTACTGGCCGACAATTAAATTTTTATCCTGTGACCGCCTAATATACCTCCAGCCACAGAATCCAAAGTTCTTTACTGTCAGGTGAATGCAAATTGGCTAATATTTGGGGTCTGTACTGGCCGACAGTTACATTTTTATCCTGTGAACGCCTAATGTACCTCCAGCCACAGAATCCAAAGTTCTTTGCTGTCAAGTGAATGCCTATTTGCTAGATTTTGGGGCCTGTACTGGCCGACAGTTACATATTTATTCTGTGAACACCTAATGTACCTCCAGCCACAGCATTCAAAGTTCTTTGCTGTCAGGTAAATGCAAATTGGATATTTTTTGGGGCCTGTACTGGCCGACAGTTACATATTTATCCCGTGAACGCCTAATGTACCTCCAGCCACAGAAACCAAAGTTCTTTGCTGTCAGGTGAATGCCTATTGACTAATTTTTGGGGCCTGTACTGGCCGACAGTTCCATTTTCGATTCAATAGTTTTTATTAAAGTTTTGCAGCATACAAGAAACATGCTGGGCATACCCGGGAAACGCTTTGATCAAACTGTATACTAATTGTCTCTTTATAGTGCACAGCAAATGATTGATAGCATCGCTGTATAGCCATGTTTTATCATAAGAAATGCTGATAATTGAAAACAGTTGTATATCAGAAGCATAGGTATGAGGATGTGCGATTTAGAGATTCTCTCTACATATCCATACAATTGATGCTATAAACTTATTTCCCCCCTCCCCTGAATCAGCACTCCTCCCCATGTGGCTTAGGTGCTTTTTAATTAGCAGAAGTCTGCAAAGGGTCTATAAATTCATACCACATCTCAGTTGGAGTTCCTGAGAGGCTGTGAACAGGTGAGCCATTTGCACCAGTTCACATGCGGCGCTGGACGGCGGCCGTCTCTGCTTCTGTGCCGTGCTGGTGGAGTGATGGGACCCGGGGCCCATGTTACCTCACTGTACAGTGGGGCTGCTGTGCGGCTGCTGGATCCCGTTGCCTGCTGGAGCGGTGTGGAGGCGTGGTGGTCGCCGCACGGCTCTGCGCCATGGTTAGAGTAGGTTCCCACTTAAACAAGAGGCAACCTTGTCGCGGTAAGTGGGCCTATGCGCTTTGATCAAACTGTATACTAATTGTCTCTTTATAGTGCACAGCAAATGATTGATAGCATCGCTGTATAGCCATGTTTTATCATAAGAAATGCTGATAATTGAAAACAGTTGTATATCAGAAGCATAGGTATGAGGATGTGCGATTTAGAGATTCTCTCTACATATCCATACAATTGATGCTATAAACTTATTTCCCCCCTCCCCTGAATCAGCACTCCTCCCCATGTGGCTTAGGTGCTTTTTAATTAGCAGAAGTCTGCAAAGGGTCTATAAATTCCTACCACATCTCAGTTGGAGTTCCTGAGAGGCTGTGAACAGGTGAGCCATTTGCACCAGTTCACATGCGGCGCTGGACGGCGGCCGTCTCTGCTTCTGTGCCGTGCTGGTGGAGTGATGGGACCCGGGGCCCATGTTACCTCACTGTACAGTGGGGCTGCTGTGCGGCTGCTGGATCCCGTTGCCTGCTGGAGCGGTGTGGAGGCATGGTGGTCGCCGCACGGCTCTGCGCCATGGTTAGAGTAGGTTCCCACTTAAACAAGAGGCAACCTTGTCGCGGTAAGTGGGCCTATGCGCTTTGATCAAACTGTATACTAATTGTCTCTTTATAGTGCACAGCAAATGATTGATAGCATCGCTGTATAGCCATGTTTTATCATAAGAAATGCTGATAATTGAAAACAGTTGTATATCAGAAGCATAGGTATGAGGATGTGCGATTTAGAGATTCTCTCTACATATCCATACAATTGATGCTATAAACTTCTTTTCCCCCCTCCCCTGAATCAGCACTCCTCCCCATGTGGCTTAGGTGCTTTTTAATTAGCAGAAGTCTGCAAAGGGTCTATAAATTCCTACCATATCTCAGTTGGAGTTCCTGAGAGGCTGTGAACAGGTGAGCCATTTGCACCAGTTCACATGCGGCGCTGGACGGCGGCCGTCTCTGCTTCTGTGCCGTGCTGGTGGAGTGATGGGACCCGGGGCCCATGTTACCTCACTGTACAGTGGGGCTGCTGTGCGGCTGCTGGATCCCGTTGCCTGCTGGAGCGGTGTGGAGGCATGGTGGTCGCCGCACGGCTCTGCGCCATGGTTAGAGTAGGTTCCCACTTAAACAAGAGGCAACCTTGTCGCGGTAAGTGGGCCTATGCGCTTTGATCAAACTGTATACTAATTGTCTCTTTATAGTGCACAGCAAATGATTGATAGCATCGCTGTATAGCCATGTTTTATCATAAGAAATGCTGATAATTGAAAACAGTTGTATATCAGAAGCATAGGTATGAGGATGTGCGATTTAGAGATTCTCTCTACATATCCATACCCGGGAAACACATGTATAAGGAAGGTAACATAGTAACCAACATGAAAAGAACAAAAGTGGTGCAATTGGAGGGTAGAATCTAATGGAATATGAATACCGTGCCTGGAGAAGAGGAGTATTAGCTGCACTAAAGGGGCATTGCTGCCTAAAGGATATAGCCAAGTGGCAAACAAGTGGATTGAGACAAAATATCAGTAAGTAAGTAGCTCTGATCACTAAGGCCTGGTGAGGACCTAAGAAAGGGAACAGCATGGTGAGACCGACCAGTGGCACCAATTTTGTTGACAGCGGGAAAATCCACCATTACCCATAGAGAGAATCTTCTCATAGGAGTAAGTTATGTTAAGTGCTGATATCAATTCGACAAGTTCAGGCGTGTCAGAGGTTTTCCCCTCACCCATGACGGCACCCAGTGCGACTCAGGACCTCCCATCAGGACAGGAAACCTGAGAAGATAAAAAGGACACACCTCCACCCAACACCAGTTCAGGTTTCCTGTCCTCCGGATGGGAGTTCCTGAGAAGGGCAGTAGGAAAGCTACAACAGCCAGGAAATATAATAGAGTGTGGAATATCTTTGCTTCCTTTCTAGGGTCTAGCCCTGATCCATTTAAACCTCCAGAAATACCTAAAGTTTTAGACTTCTTGCAGGCAGGTTTAGACAAGGGACTCAAAGCCTCCACCCTAAAAGTACAGGTATCAGCCTTGAGCTATTTTTTCGACTATCAGTTAGCAATGCATCCTTGGGTCAAACGTTTTCTTTCTGCCGCGGCCAGAATCCATCCTTCTGTAAGGCCTCTTTCCCCCCCATGGGATTTAAACAGGGTCTTGACAGCCCTAACCGATAAGCCATCTGAGCCCTTGTTAGAGATCCCGATTGACATCCTGTCCATTAAGATGGCTTTTCTACTGGCAATCACCTCTGCTAGGAGGGTCTCGGAGATCCAGGCCTTCTCTGCACATCCACCATATACTGTCATCCAGGACAATCAAGTAGTAATTAGGCCCCTGCCTTCCTTCCCAAAGTTGTCTCGGATTTTCACAGGAGCCAGGACATTGTGTTGCCTTCCTTTTTTCCTAACCCCTCCAATAGCAGGGAAAAAAGTTTTCATTGCTTGGATGTTAAAAGATGCTTGTTAGTTTACCTGGATGTTACGTCTTCATGGAGGAAAGACGAGAACCTTCTTGTCCAGTTTTTAGGGGGGAATAGGGGTAAAAAAGCATCCTGCGGGGTTATTGCCAGATGGGTGAAGAAGGCCATAACAAAGGCTTACATCTCCTTGGGTCTTTCCCCTCCTTCTGGGTTCGGGGCCCATTCTACTCGGGCAGTGTCTACTTCATGGGCTGAAAGAGCTGACGTATCCTTAGCTCAGATTTGTAGGGCAGCTACATGGAGTTCCCCACATACCTTTCTCAAACATTATAGGTTGCAGCTCCATTCTGACGCCTCATTTGGGCAGAAGGTCCTGCAGGCTGTGGCCCCCCCTAGACTCTACTTATAGTCTATCTCGCACTGGGTGCCGTCATGGGTGAGGGGAAAACAACATTGCTTACCGGTAATCGTTTTTCTCGATACCCATGACGGCACCCGATAGTTCCCTCCCATATATAGATACTTTATATATTTTTATAAATGTATCTGTATCAGTCAGGTCTATATGAAGTAATATAGATTTAAAAAAAAAAAAAAAAAAAGAAGAGGGTCTTTAATCCCTTATCACTTCTCTCCGGAGAACAATTTATTTCTTCCACTGGTGTTGGGTGGAGGTGTGTCCTTTTTATCTTCTCAGGTTTCCTGTCCTGATGGGAGGTCCTGAGTCGCACTGGGTGCCGTCATGGGTATCGAGAAAAACGATTACCGGTAAGCAATGTTGTTTTCCATCTCCTTAGCAACAGCAATTTTGCTGTAACACAGAATATACATAACAAAGCCCTATAAGGGACCGGCACCAGGTTGACCCCAATAAACAAAAGGACCAATTGTGGAGACCAATCTATCTCAGTCTGCACAATCTGGCCCAACAGGTCTCGGCATGCGGACCAGTAATGCTGGATGATGGGGCATTGCCATAGGATATTGAATAGGGGTCCCTTACTCCCGCATCCCCTCCAACACTGATTAGAAACAGAAGTGTACATGAGCGCCAATATGTCTGGTGTGTAATACCAATGTAAGACTGTTTTTATCGCCGATGCATCACTCTGTGGGCACTGAGCCATTCTACGTCAGTGAAGGACGTGTGTAGTGTACGGGGACTGTAATACCCGTCACTACCAAAGGTCACTTGGTGTGCTGTCGTCCCTCCTTAGTTATGGGGAAGTTGGTATATGTCATCTTTATAAAATGTGATTGAATGTAATGCTATGTATTTCCCTGTTACTTTGAAACTTGCATGTACAGGCCTGCTAGGAGTGTCATTCCAGCTTCTAGTCACTAGAGGGACTAGTTTATATAAGGCCCAGTCAAGGAAGGGAAAGTGGGAGTAGTCTAGCCCAGAGTCTAGTTGAAGTGCCTGTCTACAGCTGCAGCCTGTAGTCTGAAGCTGGAGCTTAGACTATGTCAGAGACCAGTCCAGGCCCGAAGCCTGCGGACCAGGAGAGGGTGTTGCAGTCCCTGTAACCGGGTTCCAACTCCAAGGAGAAGGTTCCCCTCCTGAAGATATATATGCAGAAGCAGGAAGACCACAGTGCAGAAGCTTCTAGAACCTGAGGAAGCTGAGAGAGAGACAGAGGCACAGTGTTATCTTGAGTACCTCTTGCTTTTCTGCAGAGGAGGTACTTTACAAAGAGAAAAACAAGGATATACGCCAGAGTTAAGGTATTGGGCCTTGGAGAAGAATTTCTATGTCCCAGGATCAGTCAGAAATAGAGTGCAAGCTCCTGTACTGCAAGTCCTGTGTTTCACACTCTGTAGTCACCTTGCTCAATCTGTATTGCCTGCATCGACCGCATTAAAAAATCAACTGTATGCAAAGGAACTGCGCTTCCGTGAATGTCTCTGCATGATAACTACTAAAGTTGGAGTTCTGCTGTAACCTCACGTGTTCCTCATTTATTCCTGCTATCCGCAAACGGCATGCCACCGTTTAATTGGCACTGGCGTTACGAACATTTCTACCATCACCTGCCTTTGCAGAGAGTCAGCCATCTCAGGTTAGTGTCTATTGCACTACAACACCCAGGAACACTATTACACACAACTTGAGTACGCTGCACCTCTCTTTTGGCGTCACGAACAGGATACGCACGCTTTCTAGTGCAAGAAGCGTGAACTTTGTGCCTTATACAGTTGCCCTGTGACCAAAGTGACAATTTGCCTGTTTTATTCAAGTGGACTTTGTGGACTGAAAATCATACCCAAAATGTACCAAAAACCCCTAAAAAGCGCTGTGCAGTGTTGCGCTACACAGAGGAAGAAAATCGCCACATTGGAGTGTGGTTATATGGACGTTTTATCATCCTGCTTGCTGTCAGTGAAAAGACAGCGTTTCTACTCAAAGATGGCCGCTGAGGCTGCTGAAATAGCTGCTGCGTCATCTTCATCCCGAAAAGGCGGGAAAAATTGGCGCCTATCTGAGGAAATAGCGGGAAGAAGTTCAAGGTCAGGCGCCACTGCTTATCTGGACATTTGCATGTCTGCCAGCCTGGACACCGCCTTCCATATACTGGAATACCTGGGGGGCGGCCTCCCAGTGCAATGGGAGGAGCTGGCTGATCTAATGGACGTGACCCTATCGCTCTCCACAGAAGGATCGAGCATGTTGGAAAGTGAGCAGAGCGTTGTTGCAGCGTCCGCGCCTGACATACCAGAGATGACTGATATTGGTGTAGAGCCAGAGGAGGCTCCACCGGCCTACTCTCCGGGACCGGAGAAACCCGCCTGCCGCCCATGGGAGAAAGAACCAGAGCCCTGCTATGGCTCTTGGAGAGACTTCTTTCAGCCCTCTTTCAAATGGTCCTCACTAATGGCGGAGATCCGGGAGGCCGCTATAAAGCGTAACACAAAGACCAAGATCTACTATGAAGAGTTGACCAAGACAATCCATGAACGACACACCAACACCCAACCCCGCCTGGAAAGGAGAAAGGGAGTGGTGGTGTCCTTTGACAAAACCCGTGGCTACAGGTTCATCCAAGATTATGTGACTGGCAGAGACCTGTATGTTAATAGAAGGTCTGTCAAGAGAGACTACCTCCCTTCCTATCAGCACAGCCTCCGCGAGGGAGAGGAAGTGGAGTTCACCCCTGCCGAGAGCCTGAAAGGGCCTTATGCAACTGCCGTGACCCGTCCCAAGCGAGGACCTGAGGACTGGGAAGCAGAAGAAGAAGAAGACTACTCTGGCCGCGAGCGGGAATTGGAACGCTCTCCAGAGCCGGCCCATCACGCCTTCCAGGAGCGGAGCTCCTTCATTGGGCCTAACGTCTTCTGGCAGCCAACCATGTTGGAAAAATGGGTGAGCCCCTATCCTTCCCCCGAGCTGCCTCGTCGGGAGAAGACCATGAGAGAGATGGAAAGTTTAAAAGGACTTCAAAATACCTTTGAAAACATCCGGAGAGGTCAGAGACCCGACGCATCGCCAGAACCTGCAGAGGCCGAGTCCGCGCCATCGGTGACTGTACCTGCGCCGGCGGCGCCAGCAGATGACAGCGACTCTGACACAGAGAGCATCGGTGAGCAGATTGTCCGGCTGGAGGAGAAGTTGCGGGAGCTGCGCAAGATCGCGACCGCCAGGATCCAGACGCCGCCAAAGAAGGACGAGGTAAGGGTGCCTGTCACCACCCGTAGACCACCTTCTGCTACCACCGCTCCGTCTGTGCCCCAAAGAAGACCCCCTGTTGCTGGGAGTTGCTGCCCAGAACCCACCGTACCGCTTGCGGCGGCGGTATCAACTCCACTTCATCCCACAATTATCATGCCGGGACCGGTACGGTCCACCCAAGGGTTTACCCCTAGGCCCATGGGGCCAATACCCATTAGGGGCCCCTTTACTCTGCAACTGCCCCCTAACACAGTGATGTGGGCACATCCTCCTGTAGAGGACTACTACAGGCCATATTTGCCAGCAGAGCCGGGTAATTATGATATGCCACTGTAAATCAGCCTGCTAGGCCTTTTGGATTTATTGCATCAATGTATGATGTTATTAACCCTTCCAGGACAGGAGTCCTATGTTTCCTGGTTGTTTGTTGCGGCTGCCAGTTCATCCACGGCTCAGTGGTAGGTGTTGACCACTGAAGTAATAAAGTCAACAAAGCCAAGTTTGTTTCCAGGACCTCCTGCCTGCTTTTGCTACCCCACGCCAAGTTGTGCCTGTTCCTTAGTTGCACCTTTTACCCTTCACCCCCTTTTCAGGTTGATCAGGGGCATTACAGCACTTGTCTGCTGTCGTTTTATTGTGCAACTTGATCCTAAGGAACCGTGCCCGGAGACAGACTCAAAAGAACCTGAGCCTCTGAGATTTTTGCTCTTTTAAAAGGAAATGTGCCCAGAGATGGACTCCACCGCATGAGAGCCTCTGTGATTTAATGGAAAATAACCTGGGTACGGACTCATGTTTGTTCTTTGAGCCTCCAAAAACTTTTATACTGTTTTATCTCTTTTACTGTTCTATTATGGACTTTTTCATTGTCATGGACTATCCTGGTTATAATGTTACGCTGTGCCAGGTCAGCGCCCCCGTTCCATTCATTATCCTGAGAAGAAGAGAACGACGCCCCTTGTCACTACCCTGCACCTTTATCACTTGGACCTGATCTAAATGTAAATGCAGATGAATTGCATATATGTATGCCTGCATGTGTCTTTTTCTGTTTCAGGTAGAGATTCCAGTTGGGCGAGCCCTGATGGAGTACGAGGGCGTACTCAGCTTAAAGCAGTGGGGTATGTAGTGTACGGGGACTGTAATACCCGTCACTACCAAAGGTCACTTGGTGTGCTGTCGTCCCTCCTTAGTTATGGGGAAGTTGGTATATGTCATCTTTATAAAATGTGATTGAATGTAATGCTATGTATTTCCCTGTTACTTTGAAACTTGCATGTACAGGCCTGCTAGGAGTGTCATTCCAGCTTCTAGTCACTAGAGGGAGCTAGGGAGCCCTAGTTTATATAAGGCCCAGTCAAGGAAGTGAAGGTGGGAGTAGTCTAGCCCAGAGTCTAGTTGAAGTGCCTGTCTACAGCTGCAGCCTGTAGTCTGAAGCTGAAGCTTAGACTATGTCAGAGACCAGTCCAGGCCTGAAGCCTGCGGACCAGGAGAGGGTGTTGCAGTCCCTGTAACCGGGTTCCAACTCCAAGGAGAAGGTTCCCCTCCTGAAGATATATATGCAGAAGCAGGAAGACCACAGTGCAGAAGCTTCTAGAACCTGAGGAAGCTGAGAGAGAGACAGAGGCACAGTGCAGAAAAGCAAGAGGTACTCAAGATAACAGAGGAGGTACTTTACAAAGAGAAAACCAAGGATATACGCCAGAGTTAAGGTATTGGGCCTTGGAGAAGAATTTCTATGTCCCAGGATCAGTCAGAAATAGAGTGCAAGCTCCTGTACTGCAAGTCCTGTGTTTCACACTCTGTAGTCACCTTGCTCGATCTGTATTGCCTGCATCGACCGCATTGAAAAATCAACTGTATGCAAAGGAACTGCGCTTCCGTGAATGTCTCTGCATGATAACTACTAAAGTTGGAGTTCTGCTTTAACCTCACGTGTTCCTCATTTATTCCTGCTATCCGCAAACGGCGTGCCACCGTTTAATTGGCACTGGCGTCACGAACATTTCTACCATCACCTGCCTTTGCAGAGAGTCAGCCGTCTCAGGTTAGTGTCTATTGCACTACAACACCCAGGAACACTATTACACACAACTTGAGTACGCTGCACGTGTTCAAATCTTTTTCCCAACTAGTCATGGGGTGAGAATGTTTAAAATGGGTCAGTTGGAGAATGGAGTTATACAGGGGCTTCAGTCCTTTTGGGTTACTAGATATATACATTTTATCTAGGTTATCCATTTTTAGCCCCGATGGATGCAATCCCTGCAGCAGGTGGCGGATCTGTAGATATTTATAGGATTCCGCCGCTGGGAGGGAAAATTGCTCACAGAGCGACTGGAACGGCCTCAATACACCCTGGTCAAACATGTCCTTAACTTTCTGTGAACCCACAGGGACAAATCAGAGTGCGGGAGTAGAGTCTGAAGGAGAGACATGGGTAAGGAGGCTTGGGAGGGAGGAGTATCAGCATTAGCTAGCGTGTGGTACTTGGTCCATGCGTTCAGGGACGCCAGCACAGTCGGGCTCAGACCTTTAGGAAGGGGGAGCTGCCAAAATGGTAAGTGTAACAAATCTTTCAGGGAGTACGGTGAGACCTGTGAGAGTTCTAGATGGACCCAAGGTAAATCTTTCAAATATAATTTTTATTTAGGTTTTTTTCAGTGTAAAACATAACAGTAAGTTTATGAAAAATACAAACATTAAGAAATATTTGCAAGCGATTTAGTTACAACAAAGTATTGGTAATATAATTTAAATATGACTGGATTTATACATTCATTTGTTTCAATATATTACAAAGTAGAGTTTAACATGAAACGTTAAACATAAGATATGGTAGAACTCGAGTTGAGCCTCGTAGTATTATTTTTATTAGCAGTAGAGTGAACGGCTCAGTTACCATATACAATCTGTGGACGACTGTGCCCAACACCGCAACATAGAAACCAGAGTGGCAATATAATACAATTTCAGATCCGGTAATGCTAAACCCCCCCCTCTGACCCCCCCTCCCCTGTGTTGACCTCTGGTGATGATGTCGCGGGCAACTCTGGGACATTTCCCTTTCCAAATAAACTTAGAAAGTAGAGCCTGGGCCCGAATTAAGAATTTCTCTGGGAGGGTTACGGGCAAGGTGCGGTATACGTATAAAAACTTAGGGAGAATGAACATCTTAAATGTTGCTATCGTACCTATCCACGATATTTCATGTTTAGTAAAATCATGGCGTTCCTTTTCAGTGGCAAGCAGGAGGGAGTCATAGTTTAAGGCATACAGCAGGGAGGAAGAGTGCGTTAGGTTGGTACCTAGATACTTGATACTTTGAGATTGCCAATCAAAGGCCCAAGTAGTGCGTAGGACAGACACCAAGGTCTCTGGCATGTGGATGGGTAGGGCCTGTGTTTTGGAGGAGTTGAGGTGGTAATATTAGAGTGCTCCATATCGGGAAATTTGGTCCATCACCGCTACTAGGGACCTTTCAGGGTCAGTAAGGGAGAGAAAAACGTCATCCGCGTAAAGGGAAATAACATGAGAGTGGCCACCCACCCTCACCCCGGATATTCTGGTGTCCTGTCTAATTGCCTGAGCCAACGGCTCCATGGCTATTATAAATATGAGAGGGGAGAGGGGGCACCCCTGTCTAGTGCCGTTAGTAAGTGCGAACACATCTGACAAGGCTCCATTCACAAATGTTCTAGCAGTGGGGTTGCTATAGAGTGCTTTAATGGTGGTAAGAATGGGACCGTGGAATCCCATCTGTTGGGGCACCAAGAAGGCGAACGACCAACGGAGTCTGTCGAACGCCTTCTCAGCATCCAGAGCTAGGGCCAGCATGGGAATCTTGTGAGTATGGACATGGTGGAAAATTCCCAACATACGTCTGGTGTTGTAGTAGGTTTGACGGTTGGGGACGAAGCCGGTTTGATCTACATGAATAATGGGAGAATTTTAGCTAGACGGGTGGCCAATAATTTTGCATATATTTTAACATCTTGGTTTAAAAGGGAAATGGGCCTAAAGTTTTGGGGTCTATCGGGGGATTTGCCAGGCTTGGGGAGAGTAATAATAAGGGCTTGTAGGTTTTTAATGGGGAGGGAGCCAGAGGTAAGTGCAGATTGACAAAAATCTCTTAGATAGGGGCAAAGGACCTGTTTAAAATGTTTATAATAGTGGTTGGCAAAGCCATCAGGGCCAGGAGCTTTATCCCGAGGTAGGGATGCAATCACTGCCTCCACTTCTTCTTGAGTGTTGAGTGCTTGAAGTTGGGAACTCTCTAATGTGGGTAAATTCAAGAATCGCAAATAAGATTTGGTTAGTTCCTCCAAATCCACTGGGGCAGGGTTGGAGTCCTTTAAGTTATACACTGCGTGCAGAATTATTAGGCAAATGAGTATTTTGACCACATCATCCTCTTTATGCATGTTGTCTTACTCCAAGCTGTATAGGCTCGAAAGCCTACTACCAATTAAGCATATTAGGTGATGTGCATCTCTGTAATGAGAAGGGGTGTGGTCTAATGACATCAACACCATATATTAGGTGTGCATAATTATTAGGCAATTTCCTTTCCTTTGGCAAAATGGGTCAAAAGAAGGACTTGACAGGCTCAGAAAAGTCAAAAATAGTGAGATATCTTGCAGAGGGATGCAGCACTCTTAAAATTGCAAAGCTTCTGAAGCGTGATCATCGAACAATCAAGCGTTTCATTCAAAATAGTCAACAGGGTCGCAAGAAGCGTGTGGAAAAACCAAGGCGCAAAATAACTGCCCATGAACTGAGAAAAGTCAAGCGTGCAGCTGCCAAGATGCCACTTGCCACCAGTTTGGCCATATTTCAGAGCTGCAACATCACTGGAGTGCCCAAAAGCACAAGGTGTGCAATACTCAGAGACATGGCCAAGGTAAGAAAGGCTGAAAGACGACCACCACTGAACAAGACACACAAGCTGAAACGTCAAGACTGGGCCAAGAAATATCTCAAGACTGATTTTTCTAAGGTTTTATGGACTGATGAAATGAGAGTGAGTCTTGATGGGCCAGATGGATGGGCCCGTGGCTGGATTGGTAAAGGGCAGAGAGCTCCAGTCCGACTCAGACGCCAGCAAGGTGGAGGTGGAGTACTGGTTTGGGCTGGTATCATCAAAGATGAGCTTGTGGGGCCTTTTCGGGTTGAAGATGGAGTCAAGCTCAACTCCCAGTCCTACTGCCAGTTTCTGGAAGACACCTTCTTCAAGCAGTGGTACAGGAAGAAGTCTGCATCCTTCAAGAAAAACATGATTTTCATGCAGGACAATGCTCCATCACACGCGTCCAAGTACTCCACAGCGTGGCTGGCAAGAAAGGGTATAAAAGAAGAAAATCTAATGACATGGCCTCCTTGTTCACCTGATCTGAACCCCATTGAGAACCTGTGGTCCATCATCAAATGTGAGATTTACAAGGAGGGAAAACAGTACACCTCTCTGAACAGTGTCTGGGAGGCTGTGGTTGCTGCTGCACGCAATGTTGATGGTGAACAGATCAAAACACTGACAGAATCCATGGATGGCAGGCTTTTGAGTGTCCTTGCAAAGAAAGGTGGCTATATTGGTCACTGATTTGTTTTTGTTTTGTTTTTGAATGTCAGAAATGTATATTTGTGAATGTTGAGATGTTATATTGGATTCACTGGTAAAAATAAATAATTGAAATGGGTATATATTTGTTTTTTGTTAAGTTGCCTAATAATTATGCACAGTAATAGTCACCTGCACACACAGATATCCCCCTAAAATAGCTAAAACTAAAAACAAACTAAAAACTACTTCCAAAAATAGTCAGCTTTGACATTAATGAGTTTTTTTTGGTTCATTGAGAACATGGTTGTTGTTCAATAATAAAATTAATCCTCAAAAATACAACTTGCCTAATAATTCTGCACTCCCTGTAAACATTAGCATAATACGCCTGAAAGCCGTTAGCTATATCAGTGGGAGAGTAAACTTTATCCCGGGATGAGGGGTGAATGAGATGGGGGATTCTACTTTTAGTGTGTCGAGACTTGAGTCTGGTTGCCAGAAGTTTTCCCGCTTTATTGTCCTGCGAGTAATATGTCGCTTTCGTCTTAAGGAAAGCTTTCTTGTAAGTGGTAAGCATGTGACTCCTCAGCTCTTGTCTAAGCAGTCTAAGCTCTTCCGCCAGCAAGGGAGTAGGGTTTGCTTTGTCTCCACCTGCTGTATCTGAGATAGAAGGTTTGAGATCTCTGCCTCCTGCTGTTTTTTACGTATTGCACCTTGCTGTTTGAAAGACCCCCGAATACAGGCCTTGTGGGCGTTTTACTGGGTCAGTGTGAGAGGAGTCGTTAAACCTGAAAAAATCCTTGAGGTCTGATTCTATACATGCCCTATATTTGGGATGTGAGAGTAGGAAGGGGCTGCTTCTCCAAATATACATCTGAGGAGAGTTAATGGTTTCAGATACTGACAGGATAATGGCTACATGATCAGACCATTTAATCGTTTCTAGGGAGGAGTCTATAGCATAGGGGAGAAGTGATCTGTCCACAAGGAACATGTCTATTCGGGAGTATACATTGTGGACCCTGGAGTGAAACGTATAGTCTCTAGTAGATGTGTGATGAACACGCCATACGTCATATAGCTCCTCCTTCCAGAACGCGGTAGCTAGGGATGGAGCGGTCCTCACCTGGCGAGAGGAGGTATCCATGGATGGATCAGTGGTCAAATTAAAATCACCACATATCACCAGTTTTCCCTGACATTTTTTGTTTACCAATTTCATCAGTTTATGAAAGAAGTGTAATTGGCCAGTGTTAGGAGCATACAAAGACACTATAGTATACAGGACATTGTTTAAGGTGCAGATCAATATAATAAACCTCCCTTGTGAGTACTAAATAGTCTGCTATGTGGGAGAATGCTACTGTATTTTTAATAGCTAACATGACCCCTCTAGATATGGAGTGAAAATGTGACTGAAAAATATGGGGAAACTGTGCATGCTTCAGCCAAAAGGCGTCTCGTTGAAGCAGGTGCATCTCCTGGACCCCCAAAATGTCGCAATGTAAAACTTTGGTCTCTTTCCACAAATACGCCCTGCGCATTGGACTATTCAGACCATTGGCATTTATGCTAGCAATGTTAAGACCATGGTAAATTAAAAACATGTAACATTGCAGAACTAGCAGATAGTAAACCATAAATAGGATACAGAGCGTCTCCTAGCAAAGACGCCAGTATCATAGGAACGTAGGCCGCATGGAAAAAATCAGGCATTATGTAAGCACCATGTAGATAGGGCCACCAAGAACAGAGGTGGCAAAAAAACATAAAAAAACAAAAGTATAACATAGATAACCTATATTAGGCTCTATGCAAAGAATAGGGCAAATGTCCCGTCTGCGGCCTAGAAACAGAACAAGTCAGGATGATAGAGCCTGTAGAAAGCACAGCACCTGAAAGTGGGGGATACCCACTGTGAATCCAGCATTCAGTGTATTTCTGACCAGTTTTTGCGGACCTTGGCGGCAGCTTGTTTCCGGGCGCCCGATCGATTTCTAAGTCCAGGTTCAGAACAATCCGGCAGAGCTGCTTTAATAAGGGAGCGCACAAAATCTGGGATGTCCTTTGGAGGCACAGACTCCGGGATTCCTGTAGCTTAATATTATTGCGCCGACTTCTATCTTCGAGGTCGGCCATTTTGGCTTTGATGGCCTCCACTTCTGCCTCCAACTCTGTATAGGGGTCTATGAGAGTATTGTGGGAAGCAGCAAAGTCACCAAATTTATGTTTCAGGTGTTCTGTCCTAGACCCCAGCCCATCTATATCAGAGCGCAAAGGGGTTATAAGAGATTGCATATCCATCAGCATGGAGCGCCATTGAAGCAGCAGCATGTCTCACATAGCCGTATTAGTAAGGGCCACATTAGAAACTGGCAGGGCTAGGAGTACTGCCTCACCAGCGTCAGCAGAGGTTGCGGAGGGGGCCCAGGCAGCCCGAGGTGAGGATAAAGCTGCCTCTTCTCTGTGGGCATGATGATGCTGGGAGTCCCGTGTGGGGGAGGCAGAGAGCTTTCCTGTTTGTGTGGAGAAGGAGGGGGGCTGTGACTCACCAGGCTTCCAGCAGCTTCAGGCCCCAAGGTCAGTCTCCTCCTGCCGGCATGTAGAGGAGAATCAGTTGTTCCTGGCTGAGCTGACAGGGCTGGATCAGATAAGGAACACTGCAGTGTAGAAGCAGGGGAGCTGTGAGGAAGGTCTGATGTTGCTGAGCACCTGGAAGGGAAAGCAGCTGTCCTGTCGGCGCCATCTTGGAACTCTCCTGTGTCCCGGGAGAAGTAGAATTTTGTGAGTTTCGGCTGTTCAGCTGCTTTCTTCTTTCGTCCTGCCATTTCTGAGGAGGTTACCCACTATACTGGGCAAGTTTAACAATCGCTGGTCCCGTTGGTAGTCGCTGTATACGGTGCTAAGCTCAGGAGCTCAGGCTCTATGCACCCATACACTTAGGCAGCCAGACCACGCCCCGACAGTTACATATTTATTCTGTGAACACCTAATGTACCTCCAGCCACAGAATCCAAAGTTCTTTGCTGTCAGGTGAATACCTATTGCCTAATTTTTGGGGCCTGTACTGGCCGACAGTTACATATTTATCCTGTGACTGCCTAATGTACCTCCAGCCACAGAATCCAAAGTTCTTTGCTGTCAGGTGAATGCCTATTGCCTAACTTTTGGGGCCTGTACTGGCCGACAGTTCCATTATTATCATCATGTGACTGCCTAATGTACCTCCAGCCACAGAATCCAAAGTTATTTGCTGTCAGGTGAATGCCTATTGCCTATTTTTTGGGGCCTGTACTGTCCTACAGTTATAGATTTTTTCTGTGAACGCCTAATGTACCTCCAGCCACAGAATCCAAAGGTGAATGCCTAGACAGTCAAATTTTTTTTTTATATGTGAGGGCCTGCTGGTGAGCTGACCCTGTAAAAGATTTTAGGTGCGGACCTGCTGGTGAGCTGACCCTATAAAATATTTTAGGTGAAGGCCTGCTTGTGAGCTGACCCTGTAAAAAATTATATGCGAGGGCCTGCAGGTGAGCTGACCCTGTAAAACATTATATGCGAGGGCCTGCTGGTGAGCTGACCCTGTAAAACATTATATGCGAGGGCCTGCTGGTGAGCTGACCCTGTAAAACATTATATGCGAGGGCCTGCTGGTGAGCTGACCCTGTAAAACATTATATGCGAGGGCCTGCTGGTGAGCTGACCCTGTAAAACATTATATGTGAGGGCCTGCAGGTGAGCTGACCCTATAAAACATTATATGCGAGGGCCTGCTGGTGAGCTGACCCTGTAAAACATTATATGCGAGGGCCTGCTGGTGAGCTGACCCTGTAAAACATTATATGCGAGGGCCTGCTGGTGAGCTGACCCTGTAAAACATTATATGCGAGGGCCTGCTGGTGAGCTGACCCTGTAAAACATTATATGCGAGGGCCTGCAGGTGAGCTGACCCTATAAAACATTATATGCGAGGGCCTGCTGGTGAGCTGACCCTGTAAAACATTATATGCGAGGGCCTGCTGGTGAGCTGACCCTGTAAAACATTATATGCGAGGGCCTGCTGGTGAGCTGACCCTGTAAAACATTATATGCGAGGGCCTGCAGGTGAGCTAACCCTGTAAAACATTATATGCGAGGGCCTGCTGGTGAGCTAACCCTGTAAATGATTTGAGGTGCAGGCCTGCTGTAGAGCTGTAGGAATTCCATTACATGAACAATTGTAGCACAATATGAATGGGGCCCTCCTTTAAGTGATATACAGGTTGTATTGGAGTGCCTCCTCCTTGTAATTTTTGGCAGCACTTGCACTTTATATACAAGTAAATATACAGGAAAGAATGTTTCCTAACAATTTTTCCTCTAAAATTGATTTTATCTTTGGTTTTGTGCATATTATTGTCAGTCTGTAAAAGTGGTGTACTACTCGGACAACATCGTTCCCAGCAGCGACCTGGGAGTCCAAGATGCATCCAGACATTCTCCCCATGCTGTTCCCGAACCATTTTGGTGTTGTTTCCATCCATTTCTGACCTTTTCCTATGAACCAGGCACCCTCCCCTCTTCAGAGCAGGGGGTGCCATTGACTTCCATTATACTCGGTTGCTCGGTAGAGCACCCGAGCATCCCGATGTGTTCGACCAGAGCACCCGAGCACTTTGGTGCTCGAACAACACTAGACTTTACCACTTTTGTTGTCCAATCCATGTGACAGTCCCACTAAAAATGGGTCTGTTGGCAAGTATAGTTTTGAATAGTTGCCCCATCAAGCACCCAAAAAATAGTTGGGTGAATTCAAAAGATGGAAATTACTTATTGTGCATTCTGCACTTCATCGGCTTCAGTCTTATTTGAGATTATGTAGCTTATCACTTCACAGATAAATGAACTTATACTCTAGATGTTTCCATTTAATTCACAGTTTGGGCTACTCTATAGGGGCAGACATTCACAAATTATATTGTTTGAAAGCTGGTATCATATTGCAGTGTAAAGTCATTGTATTCTTCAATGAAGGTTCGCAGTGCATGCACAACCAACTATCTGCTGAGAATGTGGGACTGGGGAAATGTCCCAAATGTTGGATCCCACAATCAGATTTATGGCATGTTAGATTTATATACCATAGTCCTCAAGGGCTCCATTGCAACTACAGACTGCCTCTGTTGTGAGTGCATCCTTGCTTCATTACCATTATGCAAGGTGATATGCTTCTGGTATGGCGTACTAAGTAGGATTCAATGCCTATTACTAACACATGGTCATTATATGACTGTTTTAAGCTCAAATAGAGGCAGGCCCAACATGCAGGCCTGTAAGCCTTACCTGATGTACAGTAGTTTGACTATTCTGCGCTTGATTGGAAACAATTCTAAATATATATAATGTGAACCATGAATATATTTTTTTCTGAAAGATAATTACAGTTTATTTGGTGTGTCTCAAATTACATTCTATATTTTTCTAGAATAACTCATTTAAATAATTGTCTTGATTGGTAATTTACTTATCAAATTACTATAAAGGGAACTATAAATAAATATGTTTATTTCAGATTTCAAAGCGTATTTTTTATTTATTTTCCTGGCTTTTCTGCCTAATATCAACTATTAATAAAGATGGAACAAAAATATCCAAGTCATAGCACTTTGGCAAGTTTTCTGTATTTTTAATAAAATATCTAATTTAGTAAACATTCACAGCTATGCTTATTCTTCCTGTAACAAAAAATAATTAAATTTTTTTACATAGTACATGCTAGAGATGAGCGAATCGAATCCCACAAAGTGGAATTTGATCTGAATTTCAGGATAAATTTGATTCGCCTAGAAGCTGAATTTCCTCGTGCTTCGTGTCAGCGAATCGATTTAACCTGAAATAGTATAAAAAAAAACAAAAAAATTCTAACTTACCTCCTCAATTTGCTCGCAACGGGACACCAGCCTCCATTTTGCTTGAAGATGACGGCCGCACAGGATTTCGGCCGAGATCTTCAAGCAAGATGGCGGCAGTCGGCCCGTCGTGAGAAAGTGTAGGCGGTAAGTTTGATCTTTTTTTTTTTTTATTGTTAAAGGGAACCTGTCACCTCCAAAAACTATCTGATGCTGCCAGCAGTACCTGAGAGTAGCGAGAGGTGTGTTTCTGATGATTGTTTTGTTCCTGAAAGCAGATGCCGCAAAAGCTTTGGAAACGTTCCTTTATCCCCTGCCGGCGTGCTTCTCTAGACATGCTTGAAGTCAAGGGGGCAGCGGCCTCCTTCCTTCAAGTCACGGTAACCATGTCCCCTTCCCTGCCCCTTCGCTGTGACTGACAGCGCTTATGCAGAGAGTTCGGCAAAGCCAGCTGAACTGCCAGCTGTCAGTCACAGCAAAGGGGCAGGGAAGGGGGCGTGGTTATCTTGACATGTAGCAACAAGGCCGCTGCCCCCTTGACTTCAAGCATGTCCAGGGGATAAAACTACGTTTTCAGAGCTTTTGCGGCATCTGCCTTCAGGAACAAAACATTTGTCAGAAACACACTGCTCGCTACTCTCAGGTACTGCTGGTGGCTTCAGATGGTTTTTGGAGGTGACAGGTTCCCTTTAATTTTACACTCAGATGCCGCGATCATGTATGAACGCGGTATCTGAGGGGTACAATGACAGAGGCGGCGCTATTGCAGCTCCCTGTCATTGCACCCGCTACTTACAAAAAAAAATGCAAATTTTTTTGTGAAATTTGGCAAATCAGCCGAATTGAACTTTTAAGAAATTTGCTCATCTCTAGTACATGCCTCAAAGAGGTTGGAGGTTTAGAACTGGCAATTGTGCAAATGGCTATTCATCTTGGTTTATTTATTATAAACTTTAATGTGCAGTGGAATATATAGTAGTTGGTAATGCAGGGATGTGCATTGATGCATGTGTTCTATTGATCCATAAAAAATCAATCTGAAGAAAATCTAAGAAAAACTAATGTACAATAAAAGGGAACGCTTTTTTGGAGTAAGTATATAGACTAATGCCAGAACTACTCTTAGCTTGGACACACAGTATTTATTTCTTTTATGCACTTATAAAGCGCTGACATATTCTGCAGCGCTTTACAGACATTAGCATTAAGCTGTCCTCAATGGGGCTCAAAAGCCTAAGACACCCCAGTGAGACACTGGACATATGTATCTATCTGCCTTTGACTGACATTTAATTAAAATGTATACCACACAGTATTAGTTGAATATATTTCTCAGAATAATAACAAAAACGTTACTGTATTTCAACATATACCGGCCAAATGTCTGCCAAAAGGACATACACATACATTGAACTAATAAAACGCTATAGGCACATTAGACCTTTATGTCAGGAATTTTTTCCAGCACATGCTGGTAGAGCGTAAATTACTATATTAGGTATTTTAATTTGTTGAAAAATAAACAATTAGTGGTACATTAGTTGTGAATGCATAATGTTTGTCTATTTTCAACAATTATTCCAAACCATACTAAATGTCCTACATATTAAGATCTTTTACATTTCTGTCTTTCAAATAGTTTCATTTTAGTTTATTATTGTGATTTGGGAAGTCTTGAATTGACATTTTTTGCATAGATATATCTATCTGTTACATCCAAATTGTGTGTGCCTAGGAGACGTTGTTTGTTGTCCAAGAGAACATTAACTTATTGAGGAAAACATCTGCTCTTATACTCATCAGATAGTTATTTCTCAATCCTTATCACTTTACGACAGTGAGTAACAGATAGAGTTCACTCAAGTGAAATGCTCTTTAAAGATAGGTCATTCTCTTAAAAATCAATGAATCCTTGCAATGAAGCAATTAGCTTAGCATGCCATACTGAGCACATGAAAGTGTCACTTGGATAAAAAAGCCTAAGAACTGAGATTAATGTGCATCATCTCTTTAGGTTTATTTCATTAGGACTTAATAAAAGTCCAAAACACCAGGGGTTCCAAAGCTGAAGATTTGTATCTCAAAATTATCATCTGTTATGGCTTATGACAAAAATCAGACTTACATTTGAAATAGGTATTTAGGTATTGTTCATCACAGCTTTTGTTACAAAGATTTATTAAATAAACTAGCAGAAGGACCCGGCTTCGCACGGGTATATTTCATCTATTTTATTTAATGTTTGTGTGTGTCGTTAAAAGATATAGACAGTGACCTCTACAGCAGCCCGCCCCTTTAACAGTGAGTTTCACAGCACCCCACTCCCTTAACAGTGACCTCCTCAGGGGCCCGCCCCCTTAACAGTGACCTCCACAGTACACTACTCCCTTAACAGTGACCTCACAGTACCCTGCTGCCTTAACAGTGACCTCCACAGCAGTTGCCCCTTTAATAGTGGCCCCTGCCCCCTTAACAGTGACCTCCACAGTGTCCACCCCTTTAACAGTGACCTCAACAGCGCCCTGCTACACGACGACATGCTACACTACATTTTGTCTTAACAATTTTTATAATGATAGGCTTTGGTGTCGCACTGCGAAATGTGACATGCTGCAACTGCGACAGACAGTTGCAAAAAATCCATCCAAGATGGATTTTTCTGCCACTGTCGCATCGCAGTCACAGCATGTCACATGTCGCAGTTCAACACCATAGACTATCATCATAAAAATTGTCGTGTGACATTGGTGCGACATCAGTGTCGCACGACACATATAGCAGTGTAGTTATGCCCTATGTGTCACGCAACACATGTCGTCGTGTACTGGCTTGTATTGACTAATTCAGGTTATTTTTTGGGAATATCTCAGGAACGGTACGTCCTAGAGAGCTGTGACCCCCACAAGATTTCTTTCCAGGTAGCAAGGGATGTTTATACCAAGTTTTGTTAAAATCGAGGGTTGCACTTTTAAGTAATAGCGGAACATACACACACACACACACATATATATATATATATATATATATATATATATATGTCCTTCTTTAGATATACACTCACCTAAAGAATTATTAGGAACACCATACTAATACGGTGTTGGACCCCCTTTTGCCTTCAGAACTGCCTTAATTCTACGTGGCATTGATTCAACAAGGTGCTGATAGCATTCTTTAGAAATGTTGGCCCATATTGATAGGATAGCATCTTGCAGTTGATGGAGATTTGAGGGATGCACATCCAGGGCACGAAGCTCCCGTTCCACCACATTCCAAAGATGCTCTATTGGGTTGAGATCTGGTGACTGTGGGGGCCATTTTTGTACAGTGAACTCATTGTCATGTTCAAGAAACCAATTTGAAATGATTCGAGTTTTGTCACATGGTGCATTATCCTGCTGGAAGTAGCCATCAGAGGATGGATACATGTTCTCATTCTGTTTACGCCAAATTCGGACTCTACCATTTGAATGTCTTAACAGAAATCGAGACTCATCAGACCAGGCAACATTTTTCCAGTCTTCAACAGTCCAATTTTGGTGAGCTCGTGCAAATTGTAGCCTCTTTTTCCTATTTGTAGTGGAGATGAGTGGTACCCAGTGGGGTCTTCTGCTGTTGTAGCCCATCCGCCTCAAGGTTGTGCGTGTTGTGGCTTCACAAATGCTTTGCTGCATACCTCGGTTGTAACGAGTGGTTATTTCAGTCAACGTTGCTCTTCTATCAGCTTGAATCAGTCGGCCCATTCTCCTCTGACCTCTAGCATCCACAAGGCATTTTTGCCCACAGGACTGCCGCATACTGGATGTTTTTCCCTTTTCACACCATTCTTTGTAAACCCTAGAAATGGTTGTGCGTGAAAATCCCAGTAACTGAGCAGATTGTGAAATACTCAGACCGGCCCGTCTGGCACCAACAACCATGCCACGCTCAAAATTGCTTAAATCACCTTTCTTTCCCATTCTGACATTCAGTTTGGAGTTCAGGAGATTGTCTTGACCAGGACCACACCCCTAAATGCATTGAAGCAACTGCCATGTGATTGGTTGACTAGATAATTGCATTAATGAGAAATAGAACAGGTGTTCCTAATAATTCTTTAGGTGAGTGTATATAAAGTAGATAAGAGAAAATGGATCCGTGCTGCTTTCACAACAGGGCAACTTAAGGAAAAAAGGTTCCACCACTGATCACTCCGGAGCTTCAGAAATCATTCCTAAACTCCTTCAACTTAATCAGTCACTGCTTTTCATTCCATGCGGTCATTAACTTCTCAATATCTCTTTCCTCAAGCTCCTATTACTCAAAGCAAAAAGAGACAAAAATGGTGAAGTACAGCAAGATAAGGAAAAAAATACTCAATAGGATATATTGAAAACAAGCATATGATAGAAACACTGTATTGCAATTCGCCTGACCCAGGTTTCACCACTGCTTTATCAGGTGTGTATACTACAGATCTCAGTTCAGAGTTCTTATGTTTCAAAAAAATTATCCAAAGCTTTTTCGATTTTCTTCGAATGACGCACCATTTTACTGTCCATGTTGGGAAGCAAAACCACAAGGAGAAAAATGAAGCATCATCAAATGACACAATTGCGATTGTGGACAAGAATAGGATATGCTCTATATTTTTTGGGTCTGCACCCTTTCTGCAAAATTGCTGTATAAAAATATCACTTGATCCATCCCATCAGGTGAATGCTATAAAAAATAATAAATAAAAACTATGCCAAAATAGCCACCGTACAAAAAACATAATAGCTAGGGATAAAAAAGTCGTATGCACCCCAAAATGGTACCAATGAAAACTCACAACATCCTGCAAAAAATGAGCCACACATATGACAATCGTCCTAAAAATAAAAAAATATGGCTTTCAGAAAATGGCAACACAAAAACATGATTTTTCTTTCCAAAAATGCTTTGTGTAAAAGTGGTAAAATGTAATAAAACAATATAAAATTGTTATCTCTTAAAGATGAGCAAATTTCAAAAAAATTTGATCCAGCCGCGTCGCCGAATTTTTTGAAAAAAATTGGTTAGATCAGATTTTATTTGTGGTAAATCGCGTAAAAAAAACCTGCTATTTTCTGGCTGCATAGAGCCTTTATAATGGTGTAGAACACTGTGCCTTGCAGTAACACGCCTAGGGAGACTGCTGTGGTAGTGAAACAATACTGTGAGTCAGTATGACATGCAAATGACAGGCGTCGCTCTTAGAATCACTACACACTTTACTTATTTGGGCAGTTACGGGGCCAAAACTGACCAAATAACTCAAGTGTGAACTCAGCCCTACAGGTCAATGTTAGTGCCAAGAAGACACTCCTTTAACACCATTGGCAGCTGATTCCACATAGATGTCAACAGAACCTGTTCTTTTAAACCCTTATACAAGTAGAGCCCCCCGACAGATTGGAGAGGGTGTCAGCAGTAAGTTTGTGTTGACTAGTGTTGATCACGAACATTTGAATTGCGAATTTTTATCGCAAATATAGGTTGTAATTTTTTTCTCATCTGAAGTTCAGATTGGAAAAAAATTACAACTATTAAAAAAAAGATTATAGCACTATATTAGCTAAATTGCTCTACATTTGTTTTTTTCGAATATTTGCTGCATTGCTATATATTCTTGTTTTAGAATATTTGAAAAAATTAATATATTTGTTTTTTCGAATATTCGTAATATTCTAAAACAAGAATATATAGCAATATAGCGAATATTCGGAAAATAAAAAAAGGAATATAGAGCAATTTAGCTAATATAGTGCTATAATCTTCTTTGTCTAATAGTTGTCATTTTTTTCTCATCTGAAGTTCAGATTGGAAAAAATTGACAACTATTAAAAAAAAAGATTATAGCACTATATTAGCTAAATTGCTCTACATTCGTTTTATTTATTTTTTTCGAATATTCACTGTATTGCTATATATTGCTATATATTCTTGTTTTAGAATATTGAATTTGAAAAAACAAATATATTAGATATAGTGCTATGACTCATTGGCCCACAAGCAAGAAGCAGGGAGGAATTATGTTTTTACTCGGCAGTTGAAAAGTTTGCGATAAAAACTCGCATTACGAAAATTCGCATTACGAAAATTTGCATATCATTACCTTATCGATTTCTCGAGTAATTAAATCGTAGAATATAACGAGTATTCGAATTCGTGAATATTCGACGAATATTCTACAAAATATTCGCAAAATATAGCAAATTCTAATATGACCCCTGCCGCTCATCACTAGTGTTGACGTCACTGATTATTTTGCCCTTCCTCTGATCCATCAGAACAATAACCCCCAAAAAACGGATCTTGTCTGTGGAGCGTCGGCCTTCACTCAATCAGCATTTTGCTCAGTAATCCATCAGTATTGCTAAAGACTAAAAAAACAGGAGTTGATCCAAAACAGAGATGACATGTGAATGGAATATTTGCATGTCTTCTGTGTTTTGTACCCCCTCCTGCTTTTGGCTACCGAATCATAAGCCAATTATGATGCAAAATAGGGACCATGTCATGCAGGCCTTATAGCTGTTACATAGACAGGATCCGTTGTGCGTCTCATTTTTCCTTCCTTCTGACAGATCAGAAGAAGGTTAAAAAAAATGATGATGTCGCCCAGGCCGAAAAGCAAAATAGTGACCCAGTCATGAAGTGAGGAGGGTGGGAACAGCATGAGAAGTCCACAGAGTGGCCCTATGACAAAGTGGTGAGGTGGAGGCCGGCCTTGTCTGCATCAGTATGTGTGAAATTCAAGCGTTATATACAGCTGTCATATTCTGTTATAAAAAAACACCCATTTTGGGTAAAATACTTAATTTGCGGCCTTGTCTGCATCTGTACGTGTAAGATACACGCTTTAGATACTGCTATGCTATTCTGGCATTAAAAAACACCCATTTTGGGCAAAATACTTAATTTGCAGCCTTGTCTGCATCTGTACGTGTGAGATACACGCTTTAGATACTGGTGTGGTATTCTGGTATTAAAAAAACACCCATTTTGGGCAAAATACTTAATTTTGCAACCTTTGCTGCATCTGTCATTATGAGATACACCCTTTAGATACTGTTGTTCTATTCTGCTATTAGAAAAAACACCTATTTAGGGCAAAAAATCTTAATTTTGCAGCCTTTGTTTGCATCTGTTATTGTGAGATACACCCTTTAGATACTGTTGTTCTATTCTGCTATTAAAAAAAATACATTTTTAGGGCAAAAAACTTAATTTTGCAGCCTTTGCTGCATCTGTCATTGTGAGATACACCCTTTAGATACTGTTGTTATATTCTGCTTTTAAAAAAAACCACCTATTTAGGGCAAAAAACTTAATTTTGCAGCCTTTGTTGCATCTGTCATTGTGAAATATACCCTTTAGATACTGTTCTATTCTGCTATAAAAAAAAACACCAATTTAGTGCAAAATTCTTAATTTTGCAGTCTTTGCTGCATCTGTCATTGTGAGATACACCCTTTAGATACTGTTGTTCTATTCTGCTATTAAAAAAACACCCATTTTGAGCAAGATCCTAAATTTGAGAAATATGAGGAGAGCGTCAAATAAGGGACGTGACCCCGGTTGTGGTGCAGCTGGTGGAGCTCCTGTTGCAGGGAGAAGATGTTGTCGATCTGTGCCAGCTACACACACAAGTGAAAAACCTTCCTCAGGTGCGAGTAGGCGACAGAACCTTCAGCGGCATTTGGTCGGGGCTAATGCGGCTCTACGAATGGTGAGGCCAGAACAAGTACAGACGATAGTAGATTGGGTTGCTGACAGTGCCTCCAGTTCCTTTACATTGCCTCCCACCCAGTCTCCTGCTAAAAAACAGAATTGGCAACTGCAGCCGATGTCCATCAGTCTTTCACCTTACCCCCTTGCAAATCAGCCAAGCAGTCTGAGCCCCAAGTCATGCAGCAGTCTCTTCTGCTTTTAGATGACTCTGCTGGCAGGGTTTCCCAGGGCCATCCACCTATTCCTGCCCCAGAAGTGGAAGAGATTTAGTGCACAGATGGCCAACCACTTATGTTTCAAGATGAGTACATGGGAGGACCACCGCAGCACGTTTCGGATGATGACGAAACACAGGTGCCAACTGCTGGGGCTTTCGAAAGTGTGCAGACCGACAAGGAGGGCAGGGGTGAAGACTGGGTGGAAGATGATGTGGAGGACGATGAGGTCCTCGACCCCACATGGAATCAAGGTCATGCGAGTGACCTGTGTAGTTCGGAGAAAGAGGCGGTGGTCGCACAGAGCCACCAGCACAGCAGAAGAGGGGGCAGGGTGCAAAAGCAGAGTGGCCGCCCCTAGACAGTACGCCTGCTATTGCCCACCGCAGCAAGGGACGGAGCACACCAAAGCTAGCTCCAAGGAGTTCCCTGGCATGGCAGTTCTTCAGACAATGTTCTGACGACAAGACATGAGTGGTTTTCACGCTGTGCAATCAGAGCCTGAAACGAGGCATAAACATTCTCAACCTGAGCACAACATTCATGACCAAGCATCTAAGTGCAAAGCACGAGCTGCAGTGGAGTATACACCTCAAAAACCAAGAAAGGTCTCTGGCTCCTCCTGCTTCCTCTTCTGCTGCAGTCTCGGCCTCTTCATCCACCTCTGGAGTGACAGTGGCACCTGCAACCCCGCAAACAGAGGATCTGCCAGCAACACCACCACCTGGGTCACCAAGCATCTTCACAACGTCCCACGGAAGCGTTCAGCTCTCCATCTCCCAAACACTGGAGCAGAAGAGAGAGTACCCCCCTACCCACCCGCGATCCCCGGCCCTGAATGCCAGCATTTTAAAATTAATGTCCTTTGAAATGCTGTCATTCTGTCTAGTGGAGACGGAGAGTTTTAAAAGCCTTATGGCTTATGGGGGACAAAATCAGGTGTGCACTGCGCAACGCCATCTGTGGCAAGGTCCATCTAACTACGGATACGTGGACCTGTAAGCACGGTCAGGGACGTTATATCTCCCTAACAGCACACTGGGTAAATGCAGTGGCAGCTGGGCCTGAGGCGGATAGCAGTTTGGCGCATGTGCTTATGTAACACCCCAGAGTTGTGTTACAAAACTCTTTTACCCCGCTACAATCTGTTAAGAGCCTTAACCTTGTCATCTCATGCAATTTCATATAATATCCTCAAAACTGTGCATTATAAACCTTGTTAAATGTATATTTTATAATTTCCATGTTCACCAGCAGGTGGCAGCAATGTTCTGGGAATGATTTAAGTTCAGTTTAGTGTTTCTAGGCTGGAATAGTTCATGCTAGGGGAAGGCTGTGCATGTAGGAGCTCCCAGATATAGGGAATCAAACCAGGATCTTGTCTCGGCTAAGACATTGATCATCATCCCCAGCCTGAGCCCTGCAGTCTCAGCTGGTAAAAGCAAGCAGACAACTCCAGTTCCAGGAAGAAACCATACCCTGTGAAGACAACTATGAGTAAAGTCCAGAGACCCAGGAGAACCAATATTCCTCCTCAGCTAGTCAGTCCCCAGACAGCAGAAGATATAAAGTGCAGAAGCCAAATTCCTGCCACATTACAGAGCTACAAAGCAGACGTCTTTTACAGGAAACTCCAGGTACATGAGAGAGCAGAAGCATAAATTCCTCCCAACCATTGCCAATACCTGCTGGGACCTAAGACAAAGCTGTATCTTGCTTGGATGAAAGCTACTCTGAGTAAAGACAAGTTTGAACTTCACCAAAGGTCGGGATCTCAATTACTGCTGCAAAATCCCTCTATTACTCCTATTAGCACGACACTCAATTTATTGCAAGTGAGCCAGGATCCAGGAGTCCAGCTGTACCCAGGTAGGAAACACCGTTGACACCATTATCACCACCATACAGAGACATTACACCACTCTGGCATTCCTAAACTGGGACGTGAATTACAACACCTTAAAGGGCCTTGTGATAGTACCCTGCGCACGCTGCAATTGGCGTCACAAACAAACAATAGAGTATTATACACATATCCTGACCCATTGCATAATTTGGCATCTGTGTAACCGTACCACGGTCCTGCTCATTGCACTTCCACCACCGAGGATTGCAGGGCGCTTCAGTTTGCCTCCTGTTGCTTCCTCCTCCTACTCCACTTCCTCATCCTCTATCGGCTCCTCATCCGGTCAGCGTAACACCTTCACCACTAACTTCAGCACAGTCAGGGGCTGTATAGGCAGTAGTGTTTAAGTAATAAATTTAACCCTTCCCAGATAGGGTCCTTTATAAGTAGTTGTGTAATAGGGCTTAACAGCCCAATTTTTGGGATCCACATCTAAGGTGCAGGTCTTCTCTTAGTACCTAATGGCAGGTTTTCTATCCCACAAATTGACTCCAAGTATTTTTACGGCCGAGGCGGCAAATGTGTTCTCTAGGGAGGACTTACCAATAAATCTATGTGATATTAATACAGGCTTCAGGGAGCTGAACAGAACATACAAGCAATTCATTAGGTCCCTATGGGAGGTTACCAGTCTGGAAACTTATGTACAGCAAGGGTTGGTATACAGGGGGATGAGGATAAATATAGTCCCCAATTCACATCAGGAAGACCCCGATTTCATCAAAGGATGGCAACAATTGCTAACTGAAAATTCACTGCGAATGCAGCAATATCTCCTAACCTATGAAAAAAGTGTACTTAGCAAGGTAGGCACACGGCTAGAACAAGAAATAGCACAAATACAGGGCTTCAAGGCAGCAGCGGACTTCTCCACATATGAGCAGAGGCTACAAATAAACGTTGAAAGGTTGCAGACAGAAATAAAAGAAAGGAAGCACAGGAAGTATATAAGGGATAGGCGGGATTTTGATACAGGGCAAGTGTATACAGTAAGAAACAGGAATTTACAACCATATAATAATAAAAGAACAAATAATCCAGGAAACACACAGATATCTAACTCTGACATCTCGGAGTCAGATATTTCTGGACCAGAGCACGCCGTACCTAGACCCTACCCTAATAAACAACAAGTTACCAAACTTAAAAATAAATACCGGCCGCCTTTTCCACCAAGAAAAACCTCTGTACTCAAATAGCGTCACAGGCAGGAATTGCTAACTTAGGATGGGTGAACCCATCAAGAAATGGAGAGGTAGACCCTGTATGCCCAATAAAAATGCCACAGCCAGTGAGCAATATGGTGATGGGGGCAATGGGGGGACCAATGTCATCCTCTGCGTGTGTATCTACATCCTCTGCTGTAGGGGCCAATATAGTCACTCCAATAAATCCTATGATGGAATTGACGCCTTCTTTTTTAGCCCAGGGTGTCCTGTTGAGGGACAGGGACAAATGGGCGTACAACCCCAGAACTTAAACAGTACAGATAGTTTCCAGATTGTAAACCTCTCGGATTTTCATTTTGAGGATAGACACCTCAAACTACTTAGGAGAGGTTTTTCTTTCACTCCGACACCCAACTTTGAATGCTTCAGTTGGGTGAAGGATGTGAATTTGTTTGCCAGAAAGTTGGCTCTACATAAGACACACAAACAGCAGGAGAGAGACTGGAGAGTGGTAAAAGAAAAGGAAAAGACAGCTATAGAGATCTTAGAATCTCTCGACTGTAATAATCAAACTAATATGGAAAGGATCGACCCTCCTTTCTCAACGCTTAAACCGTGTTCCAAGTTCACCCCACCTTTCTCCCAATACGGAAACATTGAAACTTTTGTTAATCTAGTCACCAATGACCTGAAAGGGATCCAAACTTCACGATCACTGAGAAATGATAATTTAGATCCAGATGAAAAAATAGCCTTGAGTGAACTGATGGGAAATTCAGAGCTAGTACTCAAACCGTCGGATAAGGGCGGAAATATCGTGGCCATGGGGAAAAAAATGTATGAAAGTATGGTGATGGACCTGTTGAAGGACACACAGACATATAAAAAATTAGACTCTAATCCGACGGCACAATATGTAGAGGAACTGAGGGCGATATTAGGGGAGGCGAAAAATGACAACCTCATCTCTAAGGATGAGCACAAATACCTTCTTAATCTGCGACCAACTATAGCAACGATATATGCCATTCCCAAGATCCATAAGCAGAGATACCCCATACCAGGGAGACCGATAATTTCGGGCAACAACAGCCTTATGGAGAATATTAGTGAATATGTCGACAAATTTATTTCATCGTTTGTTCCTTCCTTACCGTCCCATGTCCGAGATACGAAGGATGCGGTCGCCAGATTACAGGAGATTCAGGTCACAGAACATACCCAACTAGCTAGCTTGGACATTGAAGCTTTATACACCAACATCAAACACGATCTGGGAATCAATGCAGTAGCATCGTTTCTCTCTACTAAAGGTACACAATTTCACGCGCACAATAAGTTAGTACTCACACTTTTAAGTTTTCTCCTCACACATAATTATTTTCTATTTAATGGGCACTTTTATTTACAGTTAGTTGGGACAGCTATGGGGAGTAAATGTGCACCAAATTTTGCAAATCTTTTTTTAGGCTGGTGGGAGGACACTATAGTTTTCACAGATAATTTTTCACAGTACACCAAGCACATTATTTTTTGGGGTCGTTATATCGACGATGTTCTGATTCTGTGGGATGGCACAACAACACTGTTTCACAATTTTGTTGCCAGCCTTAACCATAATGATGTAGGTATGAAATTCACCTCAGAAATACATCAGCATACGCTCACATTTCTTGACCTTCGAATCTCCTTGGAATCTGGCGGCCGCATCAGGACAGAGGTCTATCGAAAACCCAACTAACACCTTGTTGCATTGGCAGAGCTATCATCCTCTGCCTTTGAAAAGAGGAATTCCTACTGGCCAATACTTACGTGCTCGCCGGAACTGTTCTGATGATCCGGGGTTTGCTCGTGAATGCAATACTTTGTTGCACCGTTTCCAACAACGGGGGTATCCAAAAAAGACCCTACATAAAGCCTTTCACAGGGCTAAAAGTACCAACCGAGTAGACCTCTTAGTAAACAAGCCAATGACTTTTGAGATTTCACCAATAAGATGCATTGGCACCTTTGATGCACAACACCGTAAGGTGCTTCAAATCTTACAAAAACATTGGCATGTGCTAAGCTCCGATAATGACCTGAGGGAAGTGGTGTCAAACAAACCCAAGATCACATACCGGAGGGGTAAAAATCTAAAGGACTTCTTAGTGCATAGTTTTCATAGCGCGGATCCATCTAAAACCACCTGGTTAAAATCTAGTACTGTGGGAACCTACCCATGTGGTAGATGTAGTTTCTGTCCATATATACAAAAACTCAAGATGTTTACAAACCCCCTGGATGACAAGAAATATGAGATTAGGGAGTTCATTAATTGCCAAACAATGGGTATTATCTACATAGCACTGTGTCCGTGTCCCAAAATATATGTGGGCAAAACATCCCAAGAATTCCGACGACGAATTTGCCAACACATAAGCAGCATTAATACTAAGTCGGATACAACAATATCAAGACACGTCAGAGCCTTTCACAATGGTGACCCAAAATCCTTAAAGTTTTGGGGTGTGTGTAAGAAAACCTTGGGGCCACGGAGAGGGAATTTAGATCAAATCCTGCTACAGGAAGAGACAAGGTGGATTTACCGCCTAAACAGCCTTAGCCCAAAAGGGCTTAATGAAGGCTTTACCTATACATCATTTCTGTAAGATGAAGACAGCACATTGCAATTTTTTGAAATAAATAGAATATAATGTGAGCAGATAAATACGCAGGTCTATCCAATTGTACTAACATTATATTAATTTAGGTTCATCTAATTTATATATATATTTTTTCCTTTGAGGTGAGTAGTAAACAGAGCCGGATATAGGAATTCCTAGATGGGGCTAATATCTCCTCACATGAATTAACTGACAATAGCAATCAACTATAAAGCTAAAACCTATATGATATATGATGGGGATTTTTTTGAAGTTATAGGTGCCTGTCAGGATAGCACTATAAATGCCAAAAACCATATAATGTTAAAACAGTATATAGAATAACCACCATTATCGTATAAGGATTGTATGCAAAAAAGTGTATAGCCCTTTAGGTTCCATTACTGGGCCTATAAACTAGTAGCAAACAGAATCGGATATAGGTATTCCCAGATGGGGCCAACACCTCCTCATCCTAAGGCTTTGACAGCAGCGATAAGCTGTAGAAGCTAACAAATATATGAGATATTGAGATCACTTTGAAGTGACAGGTTACTGTCAGGATAGTACTATTAATGCAAATGGAACACTGTACTACTATAATATGAGAAGTGTGAGATACTATATAGCCCCTCAGGGTCGCTTATATCAGGTCTGTAAACTAGTATAATTACAGTCAGGTCCATAAATATTGGGACATTGACACAATTCTAAAATTTTTGGCTCTATACACCACCAAAATGGATTTGAAATGAAACGTACAAGATGTGCTTTAACTGCAGACTGTCAGCTTTAATTTGAGGGTATTTACATCCAAATCAGGTGAACAGTGTAGGAATTACAACAGTTTGTATATGTGCCTCCCACTTGTTAAGGAACCAAAAGTAATGGGACAGAATAATAATCATAAATCAAACTTTCACTTTTTAATACTTGGTTGCAAATTCTCTATAGTCAATTACAGCCTGAAGTCCAGAACGCATAGACATCCCCAGACGCTGGGTTTCATCCCTGGTGATTCTCTGCCAGGCCTCTACTGCAACTGTCTTCAGTTCCTGCTTGTTCTTGGGGCATTTTCCCTTCAGTTTTGTCTTCAGCAAGTGAAATGCATGCTCAATCGGATTCAGGTCAGGTGATTGACTTGGCCATTGCATAACATTCCACTTCTTTCCCTTAAAAAACTCTTTAGTTGCTTTTGGAGTATGCTTTGGGTCATTGTCCATCTGCACTGTGAAGCGCCATCCAATGAGTTCTGAAGCATTTGGCTGAATATGAGCAGATAATATTGCCCAAAACACTTCAGAATTCATCCTGCTGCTTTTGTCAGCAGTCCCATCATCAATAAATACAAGAGAACCAGTTCCATTGGCAGCCATACATGCCCACGCCATGACACTACCACCACATGCTTTACTGATGAGGTGGTATGCTTAGGATCATGAGCAGTTCCTTTCTTCTCCATACTCTTCTCTTCCCATCACTCTGGTACAAGTTGATCTTTGCCTCATCTGTCCATAGGATGTTGTTCCAGAACTGTGAAGGCTTTTTAAGATGTCGTTTGGCAAACTCTAATCTGGCCTTCCTGTTTTTGAGGCTCACCAATGGTTTCCATCTTGTGGTGAACCCTCTGTATTCACTCTGGTGAAGTCTTCTCTTGATTGTTGACTTTGACACACATACACCTACCTCCTGGAGAGTGTTCTTGGTCTGGCCAACTGTTGTGAAGGGTGTTTTCTTTACCAGAAAAAGAATTCTACGGTCATCCACCACAGTTGTTTTCCGTGGTCTTCCGGGTCTTTTGGTGTTGCTGAGCTCACCGGTGCGTTCCTTCTTTTTAAGAATGTTCCAAACAGTTGTTTTGGCCAGGCCTAATGTTTTTGCTATCTCTCTAATGGGTTTGTTGTGTTTTTTCAGCCTAATGATGGCTTGCTTCACTGATAGTGACAGCTCTTTGGATCTCATCTTGAGAGTTGACAGCAACAGATTCCAAATGCAAATAGCACACTGGAAATGAACTCTGGAGCTTTTAGCTGCTCATTGTAATTGGGATAATGAGGGAATAGCACACACCTGGCCATGTAACAGCTGAGAAGCCAATTGTCCCATTACTTTTGGCCCCGTAACAAGTGGGAGGCACATATGCAAACTGTTGTAATTCCTACACCGTTCACCTGATTTGGATGTAAATACCCTGAAATTAAAGGTGACAGTCTGCAGGTAAAGCACATCTTGATCGTTTCATTTCAAATCCATTGTGGTGGTGTATAGAGCCAAAAATGTTAGAATTGTGTTGGCGTCCCAATATTTATGGACCTGACTTTATATATGTGCGAAATAGCATAGATAACTGTGGTAGGGCCTTCAGTGTCCCTGCCTCGCATGTATACATAAACTTGGGGCAATATGATCAAAGTATGGGAGCAGCCGCAGTACCCTCCTCATTCTGGGTCCCCTCTAGGTCCCGGCGTAGGCGCAGAAGTAACCAGTGGGGGTCAGAAGAGGTCTTTTTTGAGCCTCTTGTTACTTCTGACTATCCGGATCCTAAGTCTCAGCGCATGCGCACTATGAAGATAGAAGCGCTCTTTGAAACTCTTTCTTTTTGCTGAGCCATTTTCTAAGTTTCGGCGCATGCGCAGAAAAACCAGAGCAAACTGAAGATAAGTCCGTGCGGCGATCGGCAGTGCGCAGAGGGGCTTTTTTCTTCTAAGTCCCAACGCATGCGCATCATGAGGCACAGGACACGGATAGAGGGTAAGTGTGTGCGGCTGTTCCTATTGCGCATAGGGTCATCTTGGACCCTTCCCTCAAGTGATGCCACAACCCTGTCATTGCAATAATGATTGCAATGATAGGCTAGAACAAAATAGTTCGATCTAAACACCTTCGGGATTGGTTCTCCTCCCCCACAGGAAGCGAGAGATGAGAGGTTAAATACCCTCACCAGCGTTAGGTTCTCAAATCTGCCCAAACCCCTGATGAAGCCAGAATAGCGAAACATGTTGGGGGGCGGAATTTAGGTTTTTAATCTGCTGACCACATTGAGTCCTTGCAGGGATCTGTGTGCCTGATATACTAATATATGCTGCCATCAGGTCTGCTCAATCTTGGTGTTTATACCCCAGACACGGGGGCCAAGCAGTTATCAGGCACTGTTTGAATCTGTCTATACAGCAGAGATGCTGGTGTGTGGTTGAGTGGTGTTAGTGCACTCCCGCCAATCCATACACTGTAGTGCCCCCTTATACACAGCAAGTCTCATGGGGTACAGTGTTTTTAACCCTATAGGTAGCTCACAATTTGTTATTTTCACTCGTGTTTTAACATGAACAAGTAAAAGTTATGTTTTATTAGTCTGGGACAAGAGTGGTTAGTAGCCGTATAGGCAGTAGTGTTTAAGTAATAAATTTAACCCTTCCCAGATAGGGTCCTTTATAAGTAACGGTCCTGCTCATTGCACTTCCACCACCGAGGATTGCAGGGCTCTTCAGTTTGCCTCCTGTTGCTTCCTCCTCCTACTCCACTTCCTCATCCTCTATCGGCTACTCATCCGGTCAGCGTAACACCTTCACCACTAACTTCTGCACAGCCAGGGGTAAACGACAGCAGGCAGTTTTAAAACGTATCTGTTTGGGGACAAACCCCGCACCGCGCAGGAGCTGTGGACGGGCCTTGGACAACAGACCGATGAGTGGTTGGTGTCAGTGAGCCTCAAGCCCGGCCTGGTGGTGTGCGATAATGGGCGAAATCTCGTAGCAGCTCTGGGACTAGCCGGTTTGACGCACATCCCTTGCATGGCGCATGTGCTGAATTTGGTGGTGCAGAGGTTCCTTAAAAATTACCACGATATGTCAGAGCTGCTGAATAAAGTGCGAGCCGTCTGTGCGCGCTTTCAGCGTTCTCACCCTGCTGCTGCTCGCCTGTCAGCACTGCAGTGTAACTTCGGCCTTCCTGCTCACCGCCTTATATGCGACGTGTCCACGAGGTGGAACTCCACCTTGCACATGCTGGCCAGACTGTGCGAGCAGCAGCAGGCGATAGTGGAGTTTCAGCTGCAGTACGCACAGGTGAGTCGTTCTGCGGAACAGCACCACTTCACCACCAAAGACGGGGCCTCCATGCAAGAACTGTGTTCCTTGTTGCGCTGTTTCGAGTACTTAACTCCACCAACATGGCCAGTGCCGATAACGCCATTCTCAGCGTTACTATCCCACTTCTATGCTTCGTTGAAAAAACGCTGCTGGCGATGATGGAAGAGGATGTGGCACAGGAGGAGGAGGAGGAAGAGGGATTATTTTTTTATAGGGTTTCCAGCCAGTCATTCACAAGTGGCTCCGAGGGTGGGTTCCTGCACCCACAAATGCCAGGTACACAATTGTCCAGCCAGGGCACAGTTCTGGAGGATGACGAGGTGGAGGATGAGGAGATGGAGTAGGAGGAACCGTGTTCACAGCAGGGTGGCACCCAAACCAGCTCATGGCCATCACTGGTGCGTGGCAGGGGTGATACAGAGGACACAGACGATACACCTCCACAGAGGACAGCTTGTCGTTGCCTCTGGGCAGCCTGGCACACATAAGCGATTACATGCTACAGTGTCTCCGCAACGACCGCCGAGTTGCCCACATTCTAACTTGTGCTGATGTGGGTGGCCACGCTGCTGGATCAACGTACCATCCTTAATTCCGTCAATGGAGCATGATCGTAAGATGTGCGATTACAAGCGCACACTGGTAGACGCGCTGCTGGTGGCATTCCCACCTGACAGCGGGGGCACAGTGCAAGCACACGGCAAAGGAAGAGGTCGCCAACGCAGCTGGGGCACCACCAGCACCTCAGAAGGCAGGGTTAGCATGGCCAAAATGTGGAAAAGCTTTGTCAACATGCCACAACAACCAGCACCACCAGCTGATATGGAACGTCTTAGCAGGAGGCAGCATTTCACCAACATGGTGGAGCAGTATGTGTGCACACGCCTACACTTACTGAATGACGGGTCTGCCCCTTTCAACTTCTGGGTCTCTAAATTGGGCACATGGCCTGAGCTTGCCCTTTACGCCTTGGAGGTGCTGGCCTGCCCTGCAGCCAGTGTATTGTCTGAAGGTGTGTTTAGCATGGCAGGGGGCGTTATCACAGATAAGCGCAGCCGCCTGTCAACAGACAATGTGGAAAAGCTCACATTCATTAAAATGAACCAGGCATGGATCCCACACCTTGTGTAGAATAGACATGTATACCGGCCTTAACCAGCAATTGCTATACTACAACGCAATTGCTCATTGTTGTATTTTGGATATTTCACTCTTTTGGAGTGTACCCTAATAAAAAAAAAAATTGTAAACATTTTTTAACCAAAAAACATTGTTGGCTATTTCGTCCTTCTCCACCGCCACTTCCACCTACACCGCTCCGTCCACCACCTCCTCAAACTCCTACTCCTCCTGAGAAAGAAAGAAAGCACTGGTGTCCTCAACAATACAAAAAGACCTGGACGCCCATGGAAGACAGTGGTGGATGATCGCAGAATAATTACCATGGTGAAGAGAAACCCATTCACAACAGCCAACCAAGTGAACAACACTCTCCAGGATATAGACGTATCAATATCCAAATCTACCATAAAGAGAAGACTGCATGATATTAAATACAGAAGGTGCATGGTGCAAGCCACTTATAAGCCTCAAGAATAAGAAGGCTAGATTGGACTTTGCTAAAAAAAAAAAAAAGCTTAAAAAAACAGCACACTTCTGGAAGAACATTCTTTGGACAGATGAAATTAAGATCAACCTCTACCAGAATGATGGAAAGAAAAAAGTATGGCAAAGGCATGGTATAGCTCATGATCCAAAGTATATCACATCATCTGTAAAACATGGTGGAGGCAGTGTGATGGCTTGGGCATGCATGACTGCCAGTGGCACTGGGTCCCTAGTGTTTATTGATGATGTGACATAGGACAGAAGCAGTTGGATGAATTCTGGGGTTTTCAGAGACATACTATGTGCTCAAATCCAGCCAATTGCAGGCTGATTGGTCGGCGTTTCATAATACAGATGGACAATGACCCAAAACATAAAGCCAAAGCAACCCAGGAGTTTATTAAAGCAAAGAAGTGGAATATTCTTGAATGGCCAAGTCAGTCACCTGATCTGAACCCAATAGAGCATGCATTTCACTTGTTAAAGACTAAACTCCAGACAGAAAGGCCCACAAACAAACACAACTGAAAACTGCTGCAGTAAAGGCCTGGCAGAGCATTAAAAAGGAGGAAACACAGCGTCACGTGATGTCCATGAGTTCAAGACTTCAAGCAGTCATTGCCAACAAAGGGTTTTGAACCAAGTATTAGAAATTACCTTTTTATTTACAATTATTTGTCCACTTACTTTTGAGCCCCTGAAATGAAGGAATTGAGTTTAAAAAAATGCTTTAATTCCTCACATTTTTATGCAATAATTTTGTTCAACCCACTAAATTAAAGCTGAAAGTCTGAACTTCAACTGCATCTGAATTGTTTTGTTCAAAAAAAATGAGAAAAATGCTGTCCAAATATATATGGACCTAACTGTATATAACTATGACTGGATGAAACAGGTGATGGTGTACTTCTGGGATGTTAAATATAAGGCTACTTTCACACTTGCGTTTCGCGGATCCTTTTAAAACGGATCCGTTAGAAGGATTTGATAGACGGTTGCAAACGTTGATCTTTTATGCGGATCCGTTCGAACGGATCCGCTTGTAAAACTGATCTGTTCGTAGCGTCTGCATCCATTTTTGCATTCGCTCAGCGGATCCGTTTTTCTATTAAAGGTGTAAAGGTGTGCCTCACAAAGTCCTCCCACTTTCAAAATTTATTAAAAAAGCAGGTACACCTCTATTCAGGCTCATTGTAGGTGTGCCTCACAAAGTCCTCCCACTTTAAAAATGTATTAAAACGAGGTACACCTCTATTCAGACTCATTGTGTATTGGAAGCATGTTGCCTGCACACTTGCGTCTCCGACTGAGGTTTCAAATTCTGAAAGCTAGATGGATGAGACGAGACCTGGAAAGAAGAAGACGTCGGTATTGGATACACCCTATAAGTTTAAAAAGGATGACCAGAGGTGTTTTTTCTGTTCTTTATTTGGAGTTGCGTTCAAATCCTGAAAAATTTTACAATTATATGCGCATGACGGTTGAGAGTTATGACCAGCTTCTGCAGCGCATTGCTTCAACCATTGAAAGGCAGGATACCCGAATAAGAAGGCCCATTTCACCATCAGAGACGCTAATAGTCACAATAAGGTAAAAATCTATGTAAATTTAGATATTGTTGTATATGTTATATATATTTTTTTAAATAAGTTTTTTTTTTTTTGTTTATAAGGTTTCTTGCTACCGGAGAAAGCCTTACGTCATTACATTACCAATATCGTATTGGAATTTCGACACTCTGTGGAATAGTAAAGGATACTTGTCGTGCATTGTGGGTATTATTGCATGAAGACTATATCCCGTATCTAACAACTGAACGATGGCTTCAAATAGCGGACAAGTTTATGCAAACCTGCCAATTCCAGAATTGTGTAGGAGCAGTGGATGGCAAACATATAAGGATTGTTAAGCCGTCAGGAAGTGGATCTGAATTTTTTAATTATAAAAAATATTTCTCCATTATTTTAATGGCGATTGCTGATGCAGAATATCGTTTTGTTGCTGTGGATATTGGAGCATATGGACGGACAAATGACTCCATGGCTTTCAAAACCTCCTCTACGGGACGCCTCCTGTATTCCAAGCAATTTGGATTACCGCCTCCAAGACTGTTGCCAGGGACAGATGGACCTCCCATGCCATTTGTTGTAGTAGGGGACGAGGCGTTCCAAATGTGTGAAAACCTCATAAAGCCATACTCCAGCCGTGACTTAAATTCAACAAAACTGATTTTTAATTATAGACTCACAAGAGCTAGACGACTGGTGGAGTGCGCCTTTGGGATTCTGGTTGCAAAATTGCGTATTCTAAACAAAGCCATTAACCTCAAAGTAGAAACTATTGACGATGTTGTTAAGGCTTGTGTGGTGCTACATAATTATCTATTATCGGAGGAACCACTGCGTCTAGACCTGCAAGATGTACAGTCGTGGCCAAAAGTTTTGAGAATTACATAAATATTGGAAATTGGAAAAGTTGCTGCTTAAGTTTTTATAATAGCAATTTGCATATACTCCAGAATGTTATGAAGAGTGATCAGATGAATTGCATAGTCCTTCTTTGCCATGAAAATTAACTTAATCCCAAAAAAACCTTTCCACTGCATTTCATTGCTGTCATTAAAGGACCTGCTGAGATCATTTCAGTAATCGTCTTGTTAACTCAGGTGAGAATGTTGACGAGCACAAGGCTGGAGATCATTATGTCAGGCTGATTGGGTTAAAATGGCAGACTTGACATGTTAAAAGGAGGGTGATGCTTGAAATCATTGTTCTTCCATTGTTAACCATGGTGACCTGCAAAGAAACGCGTGCAGCCATCATTGCGTTGCATAAAAATGGCTTCACAGGCAAGGATATTGTGGCTAATAAGATTGCACCTCAATCAACAATTTATAGGATCATCAAGAACTTCAAGGAAAGAGGTTCAATTCTTGTTAAGAAGGCTTCCGGGCGTCCAAGAAAGTCCAGCAAGCGCCAGGATCGTCTCCTAAAGAGGATTCAGCTGCGGGATCGGAGTGCCACCAGTGCAGAGCTTGCTCAGGAATGGCAGCAGGCAGGTGTGAGCGCATCTGCACGCACAGTGAGGCGAAGACTTTTGGAAGATGGCCTGGTGTCAAGAAGGGCAGCAAAGAAGCCACTTCTCTCCAAAAAAAACATCAGGGACAGATTGATCTTCTGCAGAAAGTATGGTGAATGGACTGCTGAGGACTGGGGCAAAGTCATATTCTCCGATGAAGCCTCTTTCCGATTGTTTGGGGCATCTGGAAAACGGCTTGTCCGGAGAAGAAAAGGTGAGCGCTACCATCAGTCCTGTGTCATGCCAACAGTAAAGCATCCTGAGACCATTCATGTGTGGGGTTGCTTCTCATCCAAGGGAGTGGGCTCACTCACAATTTTGCCCAAAAACACAGCCGTGAATAAAGAATGGTACCAAAACACCCTCCGACATGCCCAGTCGGATTGCAGAGGTCCTGAAAAAGAAGGGCCAACACTGCAAATACTGACTCTTTGCATAAATGTCATGTAATTGTCGATAAAAGCCTTTGAAACGTATGAAGTGCGTGTAATTATATTTCACTACATCACAGAAACAACTGAAGCAAAGATCTAATAGCAGTTTAGCAGCAAACTTTGTGAAAACTAATATTTGTGTCATTCTCAAAACTTTTGGCCACGACTATAGATTGTACACTGACTAGGATGCAAAATGTGTCATATCGCTCTACAGTCGCCATTGCTAGAATGAGGGACGGTTTTGCCGATTACTTTGTCTCTGAAGCAGGTAGAGTGGCTTGGCAAAATAATGTATTGTAAATGTTTTTAATGTTTAATTTTTCTAAAAATAAAAATTATTTAATTTATCACAACCGGTGTAATCTTTTATTTACTTTACCTAGAGAGGTCTAGTCATTATGGATAAAGACATATTGTGTTCATCCTTACTGCTACCATACGTCCATTTGTTTTTGTGGTGCCACTTCATCACTATTGTGCCTGCTATAGCCCGGCTATAGCAGTTCAAATAGCTATGGCATGGCTACAGCTAGGCGTCCACAGTCTATTTGTCTAGGTGTGGACTACATTTGTCCCGTGACATATAGTTACAGCAATTTTGCTAAATTATTTTTATTATGATAGTCTACGGTGTTGCACTGCTACATGCTTCAATTGGTATGGAACATTGTTTAAAAAATCCATTTGTGATGGATTTTTAAACAACTGTTGCGCATGTCGCATTGGGACACCATAGACCATCAGTATAATAATTATAGTGGAAAATTTGTATGAATAAAATACAAAAAACAAATGTCTCGGTATATTTTTTCTCTATATATTGCCCTTTAATAATGTCATATATAAATAGTCAATTTTAAACACACAGTTTGTCTGAATTTTCAGCCATGCAGTGTATTTTGGTCATCCCTTTCTATGCGTGAACAGACGCATGTCAAGTTTGAGCATTCCAGCATAAAGTGTTGATGTCTTCGGCTGGGCGCAGTTCGGCTCTGAACCCAGTCAAAGACTGACAACATTATGTTCATTTCCTGTCCCTTGTGGTAATGACGATAATTTATTTGACCGCATGATCTTTTCTAAAGAGCAAAATGAAATAATTTTTGCTCTCTAGTAAATTCTACAGTGGTTGATGCTGATTCACTTGTATCGTGAGTTCCACAAGGGTTCATGTGGATTAGAACAAGATTGGCAGATGAACATAGCTTTTTCATGAGCCAATCAGCTAGAATATGATCAATAAACAGCTTTTAGAAAGCCCGTTATTGATTGTACTCTCTCAATTTATTTAATACTTTTAGTAATACAGGTGTGGGCAAAATGAATTTTCTAATAAAAAATGTGTTATTTTTTTGTATTTTCAAGAATTTTAGTTTACCCACAGCTGTAGTGAACATCGGTTATGAGATACAATAAAAACCAACAAAGTTTATTCAGAAAAATAATGATTTTATAATAAATTTTAACTTATTAATAATAAATAAAATAATTTATGAACAGAAAAAAAATAATTATAAATTTGAATAATGATGAGGGGAAGTGGAGCGTTGCGGTGTGGACACTCCTGGACCGACAGCAGTAGCCCCCCTGTCTTCAGTTGAGGACTGAAAACGACGGGCCGTAGGAAAGGATGCAGGATTACTTCTTGGGGTGTGGAGAGTGGAAGGGTCGGGAGTTGATTGTTCCCGAGCATGGGACGAAGAATGATTAGGGAAAGAAGTAGGTGCGTGATAGTGAGGAGGAGAGGGAGTTGAAGAAAAAGATGGAAGATTGTACCCATGCTCGGGGGGTTGGGAAAGGGAAGGATGTTGGAAATGGGAAGGTTGTCGATGCTGCCCATGTTGATAAGCTTGGGGTGGGGGGTAGGTTGTTGGTGGGGGGTAGGTAGTGGGTCGGGGGCAGTGCATGACTTCCCACGACCCTGTTTTCCATCAAATTTCAGAACTCATGCACATGTTCGGGATTCATTTGGTCCATTCGGGAGACAAAGGTTAACAGGTAATGCTCGTTTTCAGAGAGTTGACGTGCCGACTCCGCCCCCTCCACTCGGCGTGCCAAGTCTTCCAAAACTCGACGTATCTCTCCTGCAAAACCTTCCAGAGCATCAGAAACGATCTCTACAAGGTCCCCATAGTCTTCCCGACGGCTCCTACCAGATCTCCTGCTATTCAGCGTAGCTCTCACATTTTGTCGCCAAGTAGAGAGCGTACGCTAAAAAGGGGACCAGGATTGACCTGAACAGGTGAATGAGGGACAGGAGGGCTGGTGGTGGCGGCCGGTTCAGGATCCGCTTCAAGAGAGGGTTCAGGCTCCCGAGTGCTGCTGGCAGTTCTGCAGAGAAAAAATAATAATAAGGCCTTTTAGTAAAAAATACAGTATCTAATAACATTGTCTACTTCATAATGTAGATGGCTGCATGAGAGAAAGGTCCATATACTTAGGAGATAGTTCTGAGAAGAGCTACTAAACTAGTGCATTAAATAATTACTAAAAAATAATAAACTAGCTTAACACGTATACTTTTGAAGAAAAGACGAGACAGAGGGGATATGATGGAAGCTTTAAAATACATTAATAGAATAAAGAATGAAAAGAGGAGAGAACATTTTACATAAACTGCTATAAGAGGACATAGTTTAAAATGAGAGACAAATATTTAAATATAATATCAAGAATTTTAGAGAGTAGTGGATGCATGGAATAGCCTCCCTGCAGAAGTGGTAGCTGAAGGAGTTTAAGCATGCATGGGATAGGCATAAGGCCATCCTTCATATAAGATAGGGCCAGGGGCTATTCATAGTATTCTGAATATTGGGCAGACTAGATGGGTCTCATTTGTCTCACAAATCCTATTACAGACAAAAGTCAAGGTCTATTGTCCCTTTTGACTGGACGATGTTGAATGAGATAAAGGTGTGAGAATCCTCTGTCTCAAACAAACCTTTTAGGAAACAAGGTCAATAAAGACAAATCATTTTAAAATAATAAACTAAAAATAATAATAATTTACCTTTGAAGGCCAAGCGTGGGACGAAGGGACACCAGGGCCGCATTATGAGCGTAGGGCTTCTTTCTGGTTGCTCCTGAAACACTCGGAGCCTGAACTTCCATATTATATTCTCTCTTGAAGCGGTCCCGGATTGACCGCCACCGAGTGATAACCTTGTCCACTGTTGAAAATTTAAAAAAAAGGGTTATTGTAATGTATTTTATTGTTGACTAGGTTTACCTTATACATGACTATAGGTGTACTTACCACATTCTTTCTTATCCACCGCAGAGAGATCCTCCCAGCCAGTGAAGAGTGCTTCGGCAATCTCCCTCCAGAGCCACTGGTTCAGATGGTGGTCAGCATGTTGGTGGTCGGAGGGGTCCCATAATGCGGGACGCGCCTCCACCAGTTGGATAAGGAGTTCGTTTTCACTGCTGGGAATGACAAACTCCCTATCTTCCCTGGTGGAGACTACAGAAACCTTGAACCAAAAAAAGAAAAAGAAATTATATAATCTACCAAAGGAATTTAATTTTAAAAACCTAAGTCTATGATACTTACACATCCCCGACCGCCACGGCCTCTCCCACGGCCTCTGGAGGGGACTGGGGGATCCTGTCTGGCGGATCGTGTTGAATTTTCTATTAACATAAAAAAATATTGGGTTAAAAAATGAAATTTTGGATATAATATAGATATATTGAAATATTCTTACTTGATACCGGTCCAGGTCTATAACATCTCCACCTCCCCTGGAAGAATGGGAATCCCCTGAAGAAGGGGTCCTCGCTGGTGAGGGCCTAGGGGTTGTAGCAGCTGAGCTTGTCGATGATGAAGACTATAAAAAAAAATATATATATTTAAAAAGAATGAATGTTCTTTGAAAATACAAGTTGCTGAGTATACTATGTATGGTTGTCCAATATCGATGATAACGATATTAGAAAATTTATCACGATAAGAATATATATAGTTAAAAATGTAAATTTTGAAGTTCTAAAAGACTAGGGTCAAAAAGATGATAATATTGAATGGTCATTGCCTACATGGTGACATTATACGGTATGGGGCCCACATGGTGACATTATACGGTATGGGGCCCACTAGGTGACATTATACTGTATGGGGCCCACATGGTGACATTATACGGTATGGTGCCTACATGGTGACATTATACGGTATGGGGCCCACTAGGTGACATTATACTGTATGGGGCCCACATGGTGACATTATACGGTATGGGGCCCACATGGTGACATTATACGGTATGGGGCCCACATGGTGACATTATACAGTATGGGGCCCACTAGGTGACATTATACTGTATGGGGCCCACATGGTGACATTATACGGTATGGGGCCCACATGGTGACATTATACGGTATGGGGCCCACATGGTGACATTATACGGTATGGGGCCCACTAGATAACATTATACTGTATGGGGCCCACTAGGTGACATTATACTGTATGGGGGCCACATGTTGACATTATACCGTATGTAGGTATACAGTGAGACAGTGGCGGATGATGCAAAGTTGACATTATACTATATAGATTACATTATAAAGAAAAATTGATACTGCATGCTGTCACGCTGGTACACTAGCATGTACTTACCACTTCTTCAATTCTCCGGCGCCTTCTCGGCGGGCGAGGGCGAGGTCTTGCCCCTTTTTGCGATTCAGACATCTGTAGAGATATAATGCAAATATTTGTATTAATGTGAAATAACATAATTGACATATATATTGCAAATTCTTTTTACTTACTTTTTTTTTTTTTATTTGCAATATCCCAGATATTTTTTGGGAAATTATTGGAGTTGCTAAAAAAACAAAACCAAAAAAATTTGATTATATACATACATAAAATTTGGGATATTTAAAATCTGTGACGTCTGCCCACCGCCATTGCCTGCATTGCATTGCCATCTACATCCACCTATACAATCTGCAACCATTCTGTGCGAGATTTGACACACCACACACGTGCAATAATCTGCAACCTATGCCCTAGGCAAAGTACTTTGGTCACACCCACATTTTCCATCAACCATAAATCCCAGATATCTCTAGACGACCCCACACTCCATAAACTTGCAATAATCATCAACCGTTCCAATAATTGAAAAATTAATCACACTCATGCGCTCGTCAACAGCTGTAGTCTGTAGGCCCACTAGCACTGCGATATTTGCTACACAAGACACTTTCATTAATAGTGCCCCTATAGAATCACCAAACCAACGTGCGTATTAACTTCACGCACATAATTTGCCTAATCAATACCGCTGAACCATCTGACCAAACAACATCCACCTCGTTATGTGACATTCTGACACCTATACATGACCACTGCTAAATTTCCGAAATAACCACACACACAAAAAACCAAGCCCATCATCTGCAACACTGCTCTTGAATATGACCACTGACATCTTTCAGACCCATGCTCAATGAACAAAACCATCCGACATGCCATTGCAGCCACACCACCTCCCTGACGTCTGCTAAAACATGCGCCATTATATGCCCCCATGATAGATAGAAAGATTATAAGAAAATTTAAACAAAGAAAGAAAAATAGAGAAACAGAGAGACAGAAGTTTCATGTCCATACCTGTTGCTGAACTTGGGGATCCAAAATGGCCGCTGGGTTTGCAGGGGGAGGAGAAAGGCAGAGGGAGGAGAAATGCAGGGGTGGAGAAATGCAGGGGGAGGTTAAAATTCATTCTGAGCATGATCAATTAGTAAAATTTAAAGTAAATGGATCCGCTTCAGACGGAGCCATCACAGACAGATCCGTCTCCATTGACTTCTATTGTTAGTTCAGACGGATCCGTTTGTGTCCGCCTCGCCAGGCGGAGACCAAAACGCTGCAAGCTGCGTTTGGGTGTCCGCCTGCTGAGCGGAATGGAGGCGGAACGGAGCCAGACTGATGCATTCTGAGGTGATCCTTATCCATTCAGAATGCATTGGGGATGAACGGATCCGTTCGGGGCTGCTTGTAAGAGCCTTCAAACGGATCTTTCAAGCGGAACCCCAAACGCAAGTGTGAAAGTAGCCTAAATCAGTTAAAATCCAACGTGTGGGATGCGTTTAAGGCCTTTATAAGGGGGTTATTTGTTAGCAACATCTTTAACTTGAGAAGGGGGTATGGAATGAAAAAGAGGGCCTTGAAAGTGGCTGCACTTCATGGGATGAACCAGTTCTCCAGAAATAAAACAGAAGAGAATAGAAGCGTGATGCAAAATGTAAGTCAGGGGTACTCTGACTTTCTTTTGGATAAGGCCCAGCAGAGGCTCTTTTTTAAGGGTCAAAAACAATTCTGTGAATCTGGCCATCCAGGGAAATTTCTTGCTAGAGTGATAGCTAATCAGGACCAAAATAAAAATAATAGTCAGCATTCGTTTATATGAGGGTATAAATTACTGAAAACCAGGAGAAAATAGTAATGATATCCCAGATAAAATGATGGATGCCTATTTGGACTCCATTGCTTTCCCGATTCTTACCGAATTACAGAGGGAATCCCTTGAAGCAGATTTTTCACTTCAGGAATTAGAGGCTGCATTAAAGGCATGTTCGGGTAAAACCTCCCCTGGATTGGATAGTGTCACAACCAGACAGTTGAGAAGCTCTGACAGGAGCTTTCCAGATCCTCCTCCTTGAGTTTCTTTGTTTTGGTTTAGTTCCTCATCTCGTTAGTCTATCTCAGCTGTCATGCAGTTGGACTGATTGCTGCCCTTTAAGTTCCTCCCCAGAATGCAGTAGTGTGCGGCTTATACAACTTCCTGGAGTGTGTGTGCATGCTGTTCCTAGTTCTCAGTCCACAGTCCCCAGTCCCCAGTCGTCTGCAAGATAAGTTCTGTTTATGTGTTTATGATTTTCTGTTTTCTGGATCCAGGTGACCCTGACTCCCTCCGTGTCTGTGTAGGGAGCCGGTGGTCGTGTCCCCTCACTATTGTAGGGTCATCAGGTGTAAGATAGTCGAGGTACGTGGATATGCGCCCATCCACCTTTGGGGTGGTCGCATAGGCTGAGCAATAAGGGAGAGCGGCAGGTCTCTTGCAGGGGTCTCCCTTTTGTTCCTTAGTTGTGGATCCAGTGAGTCATTGTTCATATTGTATTGTCTTGTTTCCTGTACACCATCCGTGACAGATAGCTTCTCATACGAGCTCTATCGCAAGTATGGTAAGGTTATTCTTCCGTGCCTTTTGAGGGTAATTGTTGAGTCAGTGGAGGATGGTAGCCTTCCTGAGTCGATGACAGAAGCGGTAATTATATTAATATTGAAAAAGGGGAAAGATCCTTTAGATATGGGGTCATATAGACCGATATCGCTCCAGAATAAGGATGTAAAGCTCATATCAAGGATGCTGGCTACAAGGCTCTCTAGAGTAATTTCCTCGATTATTCACCCCGATCAGAATGGGTTTATTTTGGACGCCTCTAAGGCGATTGACAGGATGGAGTGGAAATTCCTATGAAAGGTGTTGGAATGGATGAGATTTGGTACAAGGTTTCTAAGTATGGTTAGGTTTTTGTATAAATCCCCTATCGCTAGACTAAATCTAAATGGCATTTTGACCTCGAGTTTTATGTTGACTAGAGGTACTAGACAAGGCTGTCCACTTTCTCCTCTATCATTTGACATTTATATTGAGCACTTGGCATGTAGGGTTAGGCAAGACACAAGGATTAAATGGTTTGGAGTTTTGGGACTAGATGATAAGATGTCTTTATATGCGGACGATATGCTATTCTTTGTAAATCATACCAATATAACTCTTAACCAATTAACTATAATATATTGGGCAAAGACTATTCTTATGTTATTGGATAATTTTGAGTAGCTGAGTGAGGGGTCCTTGACGATGTTAAAAATTGTCGAGTCATTTGGAAATCTGGGCATGATGATTTTGTCTAGGATTGAGGACTTTATCCAGCTTAACTTGATTCCTTTGATAACCAAATTGAGATCTAAAATTTCTATTTGGCTTCAATTACCTTTATCCAGAGCTGACAGAATATTTTTAGTCAAGATGGTGATTTTACCCCAACTTCTTTATATTCTTCGGAACTCCCCAACATGGATCGAGGATAGGTTTTTCAAGATCATTGAGAGGATGATTAATGATCTACTCTGGAGAAGAAAGCGAGTGAGTCTAAAACTGGATTATTTTTATAAGCCATTGGAGCAGGGAGGGTTTAGTCTTCCCAACTTCAAGGGCTATTTTTTGCTGGGCAAGTTATGGCTATATTGTGATTGGGAGAAAAGCACTCTCTGTAAGACCTTGGTGGAGCGATCCCCATTTGATAATATATTTACTCTGTTGGAATCTGGGTGATTAATTAATGTTGAACAAGAATATAGAGTGACTGGAAAGTTATCTTCTAGATCTTGGACCACTATTAGAAGATGGTTGGGGATAATGGGATCTATTTCATGCACCTCTCTTTGGCATCATTTTTATTTAAGGGATTTGGATAAATTAGCTGGGGATAATTTCTGGCAAAAAAGTAATATCTCTTATGTTTCACAGGTGGTGGGTTCTCCCTTTTTCCTCTTTAACACAAATCGGTAATTTTAGTTGGATTAGGCATTTTCAGATATACGCTCAGCACTTTTTAGTGTAAAAGAAACGTCACTTTTGGAAATAGACACTTCTTCTCTGAATGTTGTGATAGGTAGTCTAGGCCAGAAGGGTAAGATTTCCCAACTATATAAATGATTAATTAAAGCACTATTTAACCACCTCCGGACCGCTGTACGCACAGACGCGTCCTGGAGGTGGTTGATTCATTCCGCCTGGACGCATATACGCGTCATCTCGCGAGACGCGAGATTTCCTGTGAACGCGCGCACACAGGCGCGCGCGCTCACAGGAACGGAAGGTAAGAGAGGTGATCTCCAGCCTGCCAGCGGCGATCGTTCGCTGGCAGGCTGGAGATGTGATTTTTTTAACCCTAACAGGTATATTAGACGCTGTTTTGATAACAGCGTCTAATATACCTGCTACCTGGTCCTCTGGTGGTCCCCTTTGTTTGGATCGACCACCAGAGGACACAGGTAGCTCAGTAAAGTCCCACCAAGCACCACTACACTACACTACACACCCCCCCCCGTCACTTATTAACCCCTTATTCACCCTTGATCACCCCTGATCACCCCATATAGACTCCCTGATCACCCCCCTGTCATTGATTACCCCCCTGTCATTGATCAACCCCCTGTAAAGCTCCATTCAGACGTCCGCATGATTTTTACGGATCCACTGATAGATGGATCGGATCCGCAAAACGCATCCGGACGTCTGAATGAAGCCTTACAGGGGCGTGATCAATGACTGTGGTTATCACCCCATATAGACTCCCTGATCACCCCCCTGTCATTGATTACACCCCTGTCATTGATTACCCCCCTGTAAAGCTCCATTCAGACGTCCGCATGATTTTTACGGATCCACTGATAGATGGATCCGATCAGCAAAACGCATCCGGACGTCTGAATGAAGCTTTACAGGGGCATGATCAATGACTGTGGTGATCACCCCATATAGACTCCCTGATCACCCCCCTGTAAAGCTCCATTCAGATGTCCGCATGATTTTTACGGATGCACTGATAGATGGATCCGATCCGCAAAACGCATCCGGACGTCTGAATGAAGCTTTACAGGGGCATGATCAATGACTGTGGTGATCACCCCATATAGACTCCCTGATCACCCCCCTGTAAAGCTCCATTCAGATGTCCGCATGATTTTTACGGATGCACTGATAGATGGATCCGATCCGCAAAACGCATCCGGACGTCTGAATGAAGCTTTACAGGGGCATGATCAATGACTGTGGTGATCACCCCATATAGACTCCCTGATCACCCCCCTGTAAAGCTCCATTCAGATGTCCGCATGATTTTTACGGATGCACTGATAGATGGATCCGATCCGCAAAACGCATCCGGACGTCTGAATGAAGCTTTACAGGGGCATGATCAATGACTGTGGTGATCACCCCATATAGACTCCCTGATCACCCCCCTGTAAAGCTCCATTCAGATGTCCGCATGATTTTTACGGATGCACTGATAGATGGATCCGATCCGCAAAACGCATCCGGACGTCTGAATGAAGCCTTACAGGGGCGTGATCAATGACTGTGGTTATTACCCCATATAGACTCCCTGATCACCCCCCTGTCATTGATTACACCCCTGTCATTGATCACCCCCCTGTAAAGCTCCATTCAGATGTCCGCATGATTTTTACGGATGCACTGATAGATGGATCGGATCCGCAAAACGCATCCGGACGTCTGAATGAAGCCTTACAGGGGCGTGATCAATGACTGTGGTGATCACCCCATATAGACTCCCTGATCACCCCCCTGTCATTGATTACACCCCTGTCATTGATCACCCCCCTGTAAAGCTCCATTCAGATGTCCGCATGATTTTTACGGATGCACTGATAGATGGATCGGATCCGCAAAACGCATCCGGACGTCTGAATGAAGCCTTACAGGGGCATGATCAATGACTGTGGTGATCACCCCATATAGACTCCCTGATCACCCCCCTGTCATTGATTACCCCCCTGTCATTGATTACCCCCCTGTAAAGCTCCATTCAGACGTCCGCATGATTTTTACGGATCCACTGATAGATGGATCGGATCCGCAAAACGCATCCGGACGTCTGAATGAAGCCTTACAGGGGCATGATCAATGACTGTGGTGATCACCCCATATAGACTCCCTGATCACCCCCCTGTCATTGATTACCCCCCTGTAAAGCTCCATTCAGATGTCCGCATGATTTTTACGGATGCACTGATAGATGGATCGGATCCGCAAAACGCATCCGGACGTCTGAATGAAGCCTTACAGGGGCATGATCAATGACTGTGGTGATCACCCCATATAGACTCCCTGATCACCCCCCTGTCATTGATTACCCCCCTGTAAAGCTCCATTCAGATGTCCGCATGATTTTTACGGATGCACTGATAGATGGATCGGATCCGCAAAACGCATACGGACGTCTGAATGAAGCCTTACACGGGCGTGATCAATGACTGTGGTTATCACCCCATATAGACTCCCTGATCACCCCCCTGTCATTGATCACCCCCCCTGTCATTGATCACCCCCCCTGTCATTGATCACCCCCCTGTCATTGATCACCCTCTGTAAGGCTCCATTCAGACATTTTTTTGGCCCAAGTTAGCGGAATTTTTATTTATTTTTCTTACAAAGTCTCATATTCCACTAACTTGTGTCAAAAAATAAAATCTCACATGAACTCACCATACCCCTCACGGAATCCAAATGCGTAAAATTTTTTAGACATGTATATTCCAGACTTCTTCTCACGCTTTAGGGCCCCTAGAATGCCAGGGCAGTATAAATACCCCACATGTGACCCCATTTCGGAAAGAAGACACCCCCAGGTATTCCGTGAGGGGCATATTGAGTCCATGAAAGATTGAAATTTTTGTCCCAAGTTAGCGGAACGGGAGACTTTGTGAGAAAAAAATAAAAAATATCAATTTCCGCTAACTTGTGCCAAAAAAAAAAAATTTCTATGAACTCGCCATGCCCCTCATTGAATACCTTGGGGTGTCTTCTTTCCAAAATGGGGTCACATGTGGGGTATTTATACTGCCCTGGCATTCTAGGGGCCCCAAAGCGTGAGAAGAAGTCTGGTATCCAAATGTCTAAAAATGCCCTCCTAAAAGGAATTTGGGCACCTTTGCGCATCTAGGCTGCAAAAAAGTGTCACACATATGGTATCGCCGTACACAGGAGAAGTTGGGGAATGTGTTTTGGGGTGTCATTTTACATATACCCATGCTGGGTGAGAGAAATATCTTGGTCAAATGCCAACTTTGTATAAAAAAATGGGAAAAGTTGTCTTTTGCCAAGATATTTCTCTCACCCAGCAAGGGTATATGTAAAATGACACCCCAAAACACATTCCCCAACTTCTCCTGAATACGGCGATACCACATGTGTGACACTTTTTTGCAGCCTAGGTGGGCAAAGGGGCCCATATTCCAAAGAGCACCTTTAGGATTTCACAGGTCATTTACCTACTTAACACACATTAGGGCCCCTGGAAAATGCCAGGGCAGTATAACTACCCCACAAGTGACCCCATTTTGGAAAGAAGACACCCCAAGGTATTCCGTGAGGGGCATGGCGAGTTCCTAGAATTTTTTATTTTTTGTCACAAGTTAGTGGAAAATGCAGATTTTTTTTTTTTTTTTTATTTTTTTTATACAAAGTCTCATATTCCACTAACTTGTGACAAAAAATAAAAACTTCCATGAACTCACTATGCCCATCAGCGAATACCTTGGGGTCTCTTCTTTCCAAAATGGGGTCACTTGTGGGGTAGTTATACTGCCCTGGCATTCTAGGGGCCCAAATGTGTGGTAAGGAGTTTGAAATCAAATTCTGTAAAAAATGACCTGTGAAATCCGAAAGGTGCTCTTTGGAATATGGGCCCCTTTGCCCACCTAGGCTGCAAAAAAGTGTCACACATCTGGTATTGCCGTACTCAGGAGAAGGTGGGGAATGTGTTTTGGGGTGTCATTTTACATATACCCATGCTGGGTGAGAGAAATATCTTGGCAAACGACAACTTTTCCCATTTTTTTATACAAAGTTGGCATTTGACCAAGATATTTATCTCACCCAGCATGGGTATATGTAAAAAGACACCCCAAAACACATTCCTCAACTTCTCCTGAATACAGAGATACCAGATGTGTGACACTTTTTTGCAGCCTAGGTGGGCAAAGGGGCCCATATTCCAAAGAGCACCTTTCGGATTTCACAGGTCAATTTTTACAGAATTTGATTTCAAACTCCTTACCACACATTTGGGCCCCTAGAATGCCAGGGCAGTATAACTACCCCACAAGTGACCCCATTTTGGAAAGAAGAGACCCCAAGGTATTCGCTGATGGGCATAGTGAGTTCATGGAAGTTTTTATTTTTTGTCACAAGTTAGTGGAATATGAGACTTTGTATGAAAAAAAAAAAAAAAAAAAAAATCATCATTTTCCACTAACTTGTGACAAAAAATAAAAAATTCTAGGAACTCGCCATGCCCCTCACGGAATACCTTGGGGTGTCTTCTTTCCAAAATGGGGTCACTTGTGGGGTAGTTATACTGCCCTGGCATTCTAGGGGCCCAAATGTGTGGTAAGGAGTTTGAAATCAAATTCAGTAAAAAATGACGAGTGAAATCCGAAAGGTGCTCTTTGGAATATGGGCCCCTTTGCCCACCTAGGCTGCAAAAAAGTGTCACACATCTGGTATCTCCGTACTCAGGAGAAGGTGGGGAATGTGTTTTGGGGTGTCATTTTATATATACCCATGCTGGGTGAGAGAAATATCTTGGCAAAAGACAACTTTTCCCATTTTTTTATACAAAGTTGTCATTTGACCAAGATATTTATCTCACCCAGCATGGGTATATGTAAAAAGACACCCCAAAACACATTCCTCAACTTCTCCTGAGTACGGGGATACCAGATGTGTGACACTTTTTTGCAGCCTAGGTGGGCAAAGGGGCCCATATTCCAAAGAGCACCTTTCGGATTTCACAGGTCATTTTTTACTGAATTTGATTTCAAACTCCTTACCACACATTTGGGCCCCTAGAATGCCAGGGCAGTATAACTACCCCACAAGTGACCCCATTTTGGAAAGAAGAGACCCCAAGGTATTCGCTGATGGGCATAGTGAGTTCATGGAAGTTTTTATTTTTTGTCACAAGTTAGTGGAATATGAGACTTTGTAAGAAAAAAAAATAAATAAAAAAAAATCATCATTTTCCGCTAACTTGTGACAAAAAATAAAAAGTTCTATGAACTCACTATGCCCATCAGCGAATACCTTAGGGTGTGTACTTTCAGAAATGGGGTCATTTGTGGGGTGTTTGTACTGTCTGGGCATTGTAGAACCTCAGGAAACATGACAGGTGCTCAGAAAGTCAGAGCTGCTTCAAAAAGCGGAAATTCACATTTTTGTACCATAGTTTGTAAACGCTATAACTTTTACCCAAACCATTTTTTTTCTACCCAAACATTTTTTTTTTATCAAAGACATGTAGAACTATAAATTTAGAGCAAAATTTCTATATGGATGTCGTTTTTTTTGCAAAATTTTACAACTGAAAGTGAAAAATGTCATTTTTTTGCAAAAAAATCGTTAAATTTCGATTAATAACAAAAAAAGTAAAAATGTCAGCAGCAATGAAATACCACCAAATGAAAGCTCTATTAGTGAGAAGAAAAGGAGGTAAAATTCATTTGGGTGGTAAGTTGCATGCCCGAGCAATAAACGGTGAAAGTAGTGTAGGTCAGAAGTGTAAAAAGTGGCCTGGTCTTTCAGGGTGTTTAAGCACTGGGGGCTGAGGTGGTTAATAAGGTTGTCTCCCCAGGTCAAAGGGCTTGGGGCACTGACTGGCCAATGGTCACGAGGGAAGATTGGGGTATTTAAGATTAGTATCGCACCATTTGAATCACACACTGGTTCAGTTTAATATTTTACACAGAGCTTATATTACGTCGATTTCACTGAAAAAACGTGGTTTACGAGAGCTGTCAAACTGTCCACAGTGTGATTCACAGGGGCGGATTTAATTTTCTGCATATGTTTTGGTTGTGTCCAAATCTAAAACTGTATTGGGGTTCAATTCATAATTTTATCACCCATAAAATGAGGGTAACAATCCCGTTTACACCTGAGTGTTGGATATTGAGTGATCTTTCCACGGTTAACTGCCATAAGTATAAACAGACCTTTTTAATTAGAATAATGTTTTTGGCTAGACTGTTGATTACCCGAGTTTGGATCTCACAAAATACTCCAAATCTTAATGAGTAGTCATATCTGGTTAATAGGGTTAAAAGATACGAGAATGTTTTATATAACCAAAGAAATTGTGGGGGGAAATGCTCTAGGGTAGGGGAGGTTGGAAGTGGTAGGTTTTTTCTATAGATCAGTTATTTTATATAATATTTTTATTTATTTATTTTAAATGGATGGATTAGAGATGCAGCGCATGGGGAGGGTGGGTATGGTTGGGTTGACTGGGGAGGGAATGGATAAGAAAGAAGGACAAGAGCAATGATGGTATTGATCAATCATGTATTATTCTTAATTGTCCTGTCCCTTAAATAAAAACTGAATAATTGAAAAAAAAAATGTATTCCAATTTTTCATCAATTTTTTTTTTTTCTTTTTTTATAGCGTTCACCACTTGGCATAATTAATGTGATCCTTTTATAGATAAGGTCATTATGGATGCAGTGATACCAATTATGTGTAGTTTGTTTTATTTTTTCACTTTTTAATAAATTATAAATGAGTTATGGGGATATGGGAAAAGATAATTCAATTTTTATTAAAATTTTTATTCATTTTGTAATTAATTAATTAATTTATTTTTATACATTTTTTTTATTTACACTTTTTTTTTATCAAGTCCTACTTGGATTTGGTGGGCCTGATGGCTATACAGTGTATTGCAATGGTCATCAATTGCAATGCACTGTAATAATGACACTAACACTGACACAGGGTCTGTCAGGCTTAGATACATGGCAACCCTGATGCCTTTGCAAGCCATATGGTTGCCATGGTAACCATCAGGCCGCTGTGGCCCAATGAAAGAAAGAGGGAGCTCCCACCTTCTCTTAATCCCATAGATGTCGCAGGTGGCTACTGACAGCGACATCCAAGGGGTTAAACTGGTGAAATCAGTGCCAGCACTGATTACATCTGTTGCAGCAGAGTGTCAGCTGTAACATACAGCTGACACTCTCTGCTTATGGCTGCAGCTCTGCTTATGGCCATAAAAATAAAATAAATTTTATAAATAAATAATACCGCACAGAGGGGGGGAGCCAGATGGGGGCACAGAAGGGGGCATAATATGGCACAGTGGAGCCCAGAAGGGGGCACTTGGGGACATAGAAGGGGAACAGAAGAGGCACAGACCATACCTACATGCAGGCTCTGATCTCCATGGACAGGATCTGTGGTGATCAAATCCTGTAAAGATGTTAACGCTGTAATTGGTTAGTCTACACAACTAACAATCAGAGCGAACGCTGACAAGGGACCTCTCTGATTAGTCCCTTGCCAGCAGCTCCCGTGTCTCCTCTATTCGGAGAGAACGGAGGCTCTGGGACTATGACCACAGCCTTTGGTAAAAGTTTGGACGCAACTGTACGCTCACCTGGATATACGGTATCACACATTAAATATGTGGATTATTTAGAATTGTGTTACTGCTTAATGTACATAAAAATGTCAGGCTCTTTGCTGGAATTTTTTTTATCAAAATTGTGTGGGCCCATCTACCAATGGTAAAGTGCCTCTTTACATGGGAACCAACACTAGCAGAAGTGCCTCTCTTAGGTCTAGGCGTTCATTGCACATTTGACGGAGTGGCTCTCTCCATTTAGGCCATGCACTCCTATCCACCTGTCCTCTTAATTAGTGCAACAGGTTAGGTTAGCTGAATCCTACATTGCCCTGAGTTCATTTTGGGCAGCAAAGACAGGTTTACTGTAAGAGAGTTTGTTTTTCGTGGCTCATCCTTGTATATGAATGGAGATAAAAGATAAAATATAGACAGCGAAGTGCAAGCCTAAGGGGACTTGGCACAAAAATCATACTAGACAAAAACAATTTAAAAAGGCAGCACTTTCCAATTTGCATAGTGAAAAATTCATATGAAACTGAGGTAGCAAACAGAGCACATAATAATGTAAACTCCATCATGAAAAATCTCCAAAAATCGAATTACTGTAGTTAGATCCTGCAAAGTATATTCACACCAAACTCAGCTTTCTTCTTCATATGTCTAAACTCAGAAGGGAGGCTGAACAGATAGATAGATAGATAGATAGATAGATAGATAGATAGATAGATAGATAGATAGATAGATAGACAGAAAAATTGATATCTGTTCTGAAAATTCTAACTCCATTTAAAATTTTCGAGCAGAGTTTCAGGCAGATTTGCCAATTTCTGAGTCACATACTTCTATTAGTCTGGCACAAACAATAAACATCTGTGCATCAATCACACTGAATTTGTGATCATCAAATTGGTTTAAAAGTATTTCATTATTCTCAACAATATACACAGGTGCAAAAAATGCTGACATTTCTTTTTTTTTTTTGTAAAAAAAATCCTGTTTTTTAATGCAAATTTATTTGCCACGTTATTTAGGTTAAATGTTTAGTTCTGCTATAGAATATGACATACAGACTATAGCAAAAAATAATTATTTCAAATATTTTACTATAGATTATGAACACTAAATTATAATTATAATTATTCACACATTATGTATTTGTTCATATATCTCTCAAGATGTTACTCGAGGTTTAAAGGACATCTATCAGCAGATTTGTATCAATGAAACTGGCTGACCTGTTATATGTGCGCTTGGTAGCTGAAGGCATCTGTATTGGTCCCATGCTCATTGCTGAGAAAAATGTTTTAATATATGTAAATGAGCCTCTAGGAGCCTCAGTGGTGTTGCTGTTACAACTACAACTTTTCTCTCTCTGCATCTGCCACGCCCTCTGCACCTCTGATTGACAGGGCCAAGCAGTGTAAAAGTAATCATGCTTGGCCCTGTCAATAAAAGTGCAAAGGGTGCAGGTAAGCAACTGTAGGAGGAATCCTCTCTATGCATTAAATAACTGGTTTGTAGGTGCACAGCAGGCATTCTTTCTCTATTAAGCCTGTCTACAGCTGTAAGAACAGTGCTTTGTGTACAGTAAGCACTTCTTTCTCCTTGTTCTAGCAATCACATTAGCTCCTCTCTCGTTCCCCCTCCCGTGTACAGCTTTATTAACCTTCCCGAATTATCTCAACCCATCATTTCCCACGGTGCTGCACAGAACCATTTGCTCTTTTTCTTTATACTTTTACTTCTAACTCCAGGGGATATCTCACCTAACCTTGGTCCACTATTTTCTCATTTCAACCCCTTTCCCATCTAACATAGAAATTGTGTTAACTCAGAAACATTCATAGTGTGTCCTCTCTTCCTTCTTTTGACTGTACGCTTTGGAACCTATGGTCAGTGTGCAACAAGTTTCCCTACATTCATGTCTTCTCTCTTTCTAATTCCCTTAACCTGCTGGCTCTCACTGAAACTTGTATTCAGCAATCTCACACTGCTTCCCATGCTGTTTTATTTTGGCTTACATTCTTTCTCATACCCCCAGACCTGAGGACAGACACAGTGATGGATTTGGCATACTTCTTTTCCCACAATGCACTTTCCTGCTTATTCCCTCAGCACCATCACTATCATTCCCATCTTTTGAGGTCCACACCTTCAAACACTTCCATCCTCACCATGAAAGTAGAAGTTATGTACCGACCCCCTGCCTCACCCAGCCAGTTCCTGGATCACTTTGCTGCTTGACTGCCACACTTCCTGTCCTCACATTTACCAACTCTCATTTTAGGAAACTAACCTCCTCTCTTGGCCTCTCTTGGGCTTTAGCAACTTTCTAACTCTCAGACACATACTATAAAGGAATACTCCTTTAATAGCCCAAATATACTACAACAAATGGCCAATGGACATTAACATCTGTCATCGCCAGTTCTGTGAGAAGGTCTGGCAGACGTTCTTCTCTACCTCTTGTATGATGTTCTTTGTTTTGGTTTCACTTTCTCATCTCCTTTCCTTCTGCCAGGTGTCGCTTATTTCGACTAATTGTTTTCCTTTATATTCCCTCCCATACCTCCTCACTTTGCGGTTTATACTACTTCCTGGATGAAGTGTTCACTGCTGGAGGCTGCTTCTGCTGTTTGTTCAGATAAGTCTTTACTTTATTGTGTTTCCTTGCTGGCTTAATTCTAGGTGACAAAAACACAGAAATATAGTGGCAATACTGGAGGAGCTGCTCAACCCCTAACACTGTAGAGTGTTTTTCATTGGGGGAGCAGCCCCACCGCATGTGGACTGCAACAAACGACTATCCCCAGCAAAAAATGCATACGGTGGAGGATGTCGGCGTGGTCCACATGCACCACAAGGGCATCCTACACAAAACGGAGCATTGTGCGGATGAAAATACAATCATATAAAACACAGAAAAAATGCACCAAACGGATATGCCACTGACTATACTGGCTAGTCATAAATGCAGATATTAAAAGCTGAGACTTTCGCCAATATATTCCTGTCAGGAAAATATCGGAGCCCTTCATGCACCACCTCACGGTCACTCAGCATGGCAAAGGGTCCTACCACTACGCTAACTATGGTGTGAACAAGGTCTGAAGGTGATGTAATCCAGCTCACAGCCAGGCTTCCACACGAACGCCTAGCAGGACAACTAGTGCAATGTGAACAAAGCCAGACTGTAAGCCACACCCATATCAGACCATGTGATGGAGGTCACCAGGTGCAAAAGAGTGTTTGAATGCCAGGTAAAGGCACATACACTGCATATAAAACAAGACAAAAACACAGAAATATAGTGGCAATACTGGAGGAGCTGCTCAACCCCTAACACTGTAGCATGTTTTTCATTGGGGGAGCAGCCCCACCGCATGTGGACCGCAGCAAACGACTATCCCCAGCAAAAAATGCATACGGTGGAGGATGTCGGCGCGGTCCACATGCACCACAAGGGCATCCTACACAAAACGGAGCATTGTGCGGATGAAAATACAATCATATAAAACACAGAAAAAATGCTCCAAACGGATATGCCACTGACTATACTGGCTAGTCATAAATGCAGATATTAAAAGCCGACATCCTCCACCGTATGCATTTTTTGCTGGGGATAGTCGTTTGCTGCGGTCCACATGCGGTGGGGCTGCTCCCCCAATGAAATACACGCTGCAGTGTTAGGGGTTGAGCAGCTCCTCCAGTATTGCCACTATATTTCTGTGTTTTTGTCTTGTTTTATATGTAGTGTATGTGCCTTTACCTGGCATTCAAACACTCTTTTGCACCTGGTGACCTCCATCACATGGTCTGATATGGGTGTGGCTTACAGTCTGGCTTTGTTCACATTGCACTAGTTGTCCTGCTAGGCGTTCGTGTGGAAGCCTGGCTATGAGCTGGATTACATCACCTTCAGACCTTGTTCACACCATAGTTAGCGTAGTGGTAGGACCCTTTGCCATGCTGAGTGACCGTGACGTGGAGCATGAAGGGCTCCGATATTTTCCTGACAGGAATATATTGGCGAAAGTCTCAGCTTTTAATATCTGCATTTATGACTAGCCAGTATAGTCAGTGGCATATCCGTTTGGTGCATTTTTTCTGTGTTTTATATGATTGTATTTTCATCCGCACAATGCTCCGTTTTGTGTAGGATGCCCTTGTGGTGCATGTGGACCGCGCCGACATCCTCCACCTTATGCATTTTTTGCTGGGGATAGTCGTTTGCTGCGGTCCACATGCGGTGGGGCTGCTCCCCCAATGAAAAACATGCTACAGTGTTAGGGGTTGAGCAGCGTCTCCAGTATTGCCACTATATTTCTGTGTTTTTGTCTTGTTTTATATGTAGTGTATGTGCCTTTACCTGGCATTCAAACACTCTTTTGCACCTGGTGACCTCCATGACATGGTCTGATATGGGTGTGGCTTACAGTCTGGCTTTGTTCACATTGCACTAGTTGTCCTGCTAGGCGTTCGTGTGGAAGCCTGGCTGTGAGCTGTATTACATCACCTTCAGACCTTGTTCACACCATAGTTAGCGTAGTGGTAGGACCTTTTGCCATGCTGAGTGACCGTGAGGTGGTGCATGAAGGGCTCCGATATTTTCCTGACAGGAATATATTGGCGAAAGTCTCAGCTTTTAAAATCTGCATTTATGACTAGCCAGTATAGTCAGTGGCATATCCGTTTGGTGCATTTTTTCTGTGTTTTATATGATTGTATTTTCATCCGCACAATGCTCCGTTTTGTGTAGGATGCCCTTGTGGTGCATGTGGACCGCGCCGACATCCTCCACCGTATGCATTTTTTGCTGGGGATAGTCGTTTGCTGCGGGGCTGCTCCCCCAATGAAAAACATGCTACAGTGTTAGGGGTTGAGCAGCTCCTCCAGTATTGCCACTATATTTCTGTGTTTTTGTCTTGTTTTATATGTAGTGTATGTGCCTTTACCTGGCATTCAAACACTCTTTTGCACCTGGTGACCTCCATGACATGGTCTGATATGGGTGTGGCTTACAGTCTGGCTTTGTTCACATTGCACTAGTTGTCCTGCTAGGCGTTCGTGTGGAAGCCTGGCTGTGAGCTGGATTACATCACCTTCAGACCTTGTTCACACCATAGTTAGCGTAGTGGTAGGACCCTTTGCCATGCTGAGTGACCGTGACGTGGTGCATGAAGGGCTCCGATATTTTCCTGACAGGAATATATTGGCGAAAGTCTCAGCTTTTAATATCTGCATTTATGACTAGCCAGTATAGTCAGTGGCATATCCGTTTGGTTCATTTTTTCTGTGTTTTATATGATTGTATTTTCATCCGCACAATGCTCCGTTTTGTGTAGGATGCCCTTGTGGTGCATGTGGACCGCGCCGACATCCTCCACCGTATGCATTTTTTGCTGGGGATAGTCGTTTGCTGCGGCCCACATGCGGTGGGGCTGCTCCCCCAATGAAAAACACGCTACAGTGTTAGGGGTTGAGCAGCTTCTCCAGTATTGCCACTATATTTCTGTGTTTTTGTCTTGTTTTATATGTAGTGTATGTGCCTTTACCTGGCATTCAAACACTCTTTTGCACCTGGTGACCTCCATGACATGGTCTGATATGGGTGTGGCTTACAGTCTGGCTTTGTTCACATTGCACTAGTTGTCCTGCTAGGCATTCGTGTGGAAGCCTGGCTGTGAGCTGGATTACATCACCTTCAGACCTTGTTCACACCATAGTTAGCGTAGTGGTAGGACCCTTTGCCATGCTGAGTGACCGTGACGTGGTCCGTATTAAGTGCAGGGAGGCGGTGGTTGTGTCCCCTCACTATTATAGGGTTTTCAGGTGTCACACAGTCTTAGGTACGGGGGAATGCAATCATCTACCATACAGACCCTTGCATGTGCATAGCAGTCAGGGAGAGCTCTTAGGGTTTTTTAGGGCTCACCTATAAGCTCCTTAGTTTGGGATCGCCAGTCACTAGTTTATTTATACGTTCCAGCTATCTGCTAACTTCATCCGTGACATTATAAACCGCCATAACCGTCTTAAGCATGGATCCGGTTTCAGCCTTGAATGACCGCATGCAAGGTCTTTTGCTGGAGGTAGCAGATCTCCGTAAAACTGTATAGCTGTAAAGAATAGATAAAGGCAACTGGACATACTGTAGATTTCTTGAAAACGTTTCACTCGTTCTTCCAACGAGCTTGTGTCTCAGTTTCAGGTGATCGGTTCTGCTGGCGTTCATGGAGTTTGTTCCGAGCCTAAGATCTCGCTCCCGGATACGTTCTCCGGGGGTAGTGAGAATTTTGTTTGCTTTAGAGAGGCTTGCAAACTCCATTTTCGCCTACTTCGCCATTCCTATGGTGATGAGGAGCAGAGGGTGGGGATCATCATCTCGCTGCTCAGGGATAACGCTCAGTCTTGGGCCTTTTCGCTGCCGGTGGGGGCCCGGCCCCTCCGATTGGTGGATTAATTTTTTGTAGCCCTGGGGCAGATATATGATGACCCGGATCATATTGCTCTGGCTGAATCTAAACTGCGTCTTATATGCCAGGGTAAACAGTCCGCAGAGATATATTGTTCTGAATTTCGGAGATGGGCAGCTGATACTGGTTGGAATGATGCTGCACTCCAAAGTCAATTTTGCCATGGTCTTTCGGAAAAGATGCATTCGCTTTTCATGAGAGACCAGCGTCGTTAGAGTCAGCCATGTCTCTAGCTGTTCGTATTGACAGGCGTCTTAGAGAGAGAGGAGACTACTCTTTCCTGTCATATTCAGCCCAAGGAAAGTGGGGCTGTCTCATTCAGTGCGCAGGGGTCTCAGTCTTTTTCAATCCCCTCTGAGGAGGAGGCCATGCAGCTGGGTTTGCTTGCCTTTGATAGTAGGGGATTCAGCTCTCAGAGGAGGGTTTGTTTCTGTTGTGGGGGTATAAATCATTCGGCTAATGTTTTCCCCTCTAGGAGATTCATGGAGTTTTCTGAGGGTAATAAAAACAAAACAAACAAAAAAACCTCGAAAAACTTTCCATTTGCTACTATTGGCAAGGTTGATGCGGAAATTGAAGGTTTGCCGTTTGCTTGTAGTTCCCGTTTTCTCTTACCTGCCAGGGTGGCGCTAGACAGCAAGAACATTGTTTGTGAGATTTTTGTAGATAGTGGAGCAGCTGTCAATCTCATTGATAATTAATTTGCAACAACGCATGGTTTCCAGGTATGCACTTTGGAGAAGGATATACCTGTTTTTGCTATCGATTCCGCTCCACTTTCTCAAAAATCGTTAAAGGGCATAGTTCACAATATCCGTTTGACTGTGGGTGACGCTCATGTTGAGGATATGTCATGTTTCGTCTTAAGCGGATTACCTACTCCTCTAGTGTTGGGGCTACCCTGGCTCACTAAACATAACCCCACCATTGATTGGCAAGCAAGTCAAATAAATGGTTGGAGTGAGTTTTGCAGAGAGAATTGCCTCACGGCGTCTCTTTCAGAGGTTTCTACCAAGACTGTGCCATCTTTTCTCTTTGAATTTTCGAATGTGTTTTCTGAGAGTGGTGTCCAGGCGTTGCCCCCTCACCGGGAGTACGACTGCCCTATTAATCTCATCCCAGGCGCCAAGCTGCCAAAATCACGACTATACAATCTCTCCCAACCTGAAAGAGTCGCTATGTGTACTTATATCTCTGAGAACCTGAGAAAGGGACACATCCGACCCTCGAAGTCACCTGTTGCCGCTGGGTTTTTTTTTTGTTAAGAAAAAAGATGCTTCTTTAAGACCTTGTCTGGATTTCAGGGAGCTGAACCATATCACGATTCGTGACCCATTCGTGACCCGCTTCCTGATCCCGGACCTGTTTAACCAGATTGTTGGGGCTAAAGTTTTTTCTAAGTTGGATTTAAGAGGGGCATACAACCTAGTCAGGGTCAGGGAAGGGGACGAATGGAAGACGGCCTTCAATACCCCTGAGAGTCATTTCGAGAATTTGGTTATGCCCTTTGGTTTGATGAATGCTCCAGCCGTCTTCCAACATTTTGTGAACAGCATTTTTTATCATTTAATGGGGAAATTTGTACTGGTGTATCTGGATGACATGGTCGTGTCCCCTCACTATTATAGGGTTTTCAGGTGTCACACAGTCTTAGGTACGGGGGCATGCAATCGTCTACCATACAGACCCTTGCATGTGCATAGCAGTCAGGGAGAGCTCTTAGGGTTTTATAGGGCTCACCTATAAGCTCTTTAGTTTGGGATCAAGCCAGTCACTCGTTTATTTATATGTTCCAGCTATCTGCTAACTTCATCCATGACAACATCATCACGACACTAAACCACCTGCAAAGCTGACATTAATCGCTTCACTAAAGATATTGGTGTTAAACCTTCCATTACCCTAGACCCCAGGGATGTTACCACTAAGCTCTTAACTACTTCAGTCCACCAGGACTATTGCATTGACTCATTCAACTCCCTAAACCGTTCATTATTATAGACCACAAGCATTACTTACTTTTACTCTTCTTTCCTCTACTTCCACCAACAATATCACAATCTCACCTTCACAACATACAGTTAAACCACCAGAAAGGCAACATTTTATCTTCTTAGGGGATCATATATTCTGTGAGGTGTCCTTATTTATCTGAATACTGTATTTATGTAAAATTCTTATGTAGAGTCTAGAATGATTCCAGATATCTATTTATCTATTAAAGATGTTTTCCAGTTACCCCAGCAGTCAATCTTACTGCAATATATCAGATGATAAAGTTCTGAGTGTTTTTTTTTACACCTCCAACATAATTGTGATCTGTGACTGGCATCCTGGGGTACATTTACTGACCTATATATGGCATGTTTGTGGCGTATATAGGTTTCAAATTTCTCCCTTCATGTCTCTTTTCAGAAGTGGCGAGAAAATGGGGCATGCCAAGGGCAGGGAGCGGGCAGTGCTGAAGGCCAACCTCATTTATCTATCTTAATTTCAGTTTTCTGGCATGAAGAAAGACTTAAAGGAATGAAGAAAGACTCTGGATAGATCATCAGCATCTGAAAGGCGGGGGTCCGACACCCGGGAACCCTGCTGATCAGCTGTTTGAGAAGGCAGCGGCGTTGTCATTAGCACTTGAATGGAGCTTAGCCCCGCCCAGGCCATTGATACTAGTCGTGACATCACTGGGCCTGTGTTAAACAGCGAGAAGGCTGTAGCACTACTCCCAACGCCGCTGCCTTCACAAACAGCTGATCAGCAGGGGTCCCGGGTGTTAGTCCCCCGCTGATCAGATACTGATGATCTATCCAGAGGATAGATCATCAGTTTAAAAAAACTGCAGAACCCCTTTAAATATTTAAGTGCATCTTACGGCATGGCCGGAAGATGTGGCAAATATGTGACGGGCATGCATGTCTGCATACATTTGGTCAATCTAATAGCAGCACAGGGGGAATCAAGACAGGCATACAATACACTGGTCTTGAAAATTGTCCCCCTCTGTAATTACATCCCAGCGCAAGACACATAGGGAGTGTCTGTAGAACCAGGTCTTCCTCTCCTTTCCTCCAAGCTGGAACATCACAGATCCAAGCTGAATTGGCAGTACATAGCCACCTTAACTGCTCCTCTGCAGTAATGCTCTGCTATGGGAATGGTAATTTTTATGACTTATAATATTACAGTTTTTTTTAATTAAGTATCACAAAACAGAAATTGGTATCCCTGTAATCATAAAATCATAATATCCCATAAAATATAATAAACATATTATTTATGGTGACCGGTAAACAGTATGAATAAAAATGTGTGTGTGGGGGGGAAGACGATTTGCCTATATGGAGCCCCCGCAATTTATGATTTCAGCCCTTGATCCAAGCCTGCTTGATGTCATGTCCTGATAGCATTGTTGTTGAAATCACATCTACAGGGTGGGGTCCAGGAAAATAAGCAGAACATCACCCTGAGAGGCAAGGTCACTGATGATGTTTTGTCTGTAGGGCAGTGTCTTGCAAACCTCACCACGCCTCAGATGTAGACCCGGTGTCATCAAGGATAAATAACTAACCCAGTGGAAAAGTTACATAACCACGATGGAGTGCAGGAAAACAGAGCATCACAAATAAACACTCACTATAAGTAAGTGATGGTATGTGATATTTCTTGTCATTTGATGCTGAAAATTGAGGAGGGGGAGAGATAACTTAGCACAGCTTATATCCTATGGCATCAGACAGGCTTAGGAAAGCTAATTTCAATATATTTCCCGGAATCCAAGAAGAGCTTTGCCTGGCCTACAGTAATCTACACAGGTACTATGCATACTAGGCACTCTCTAGAATGAGAAAGAGTACCCCCTAGCCAAAACATATACAGTATATTGCAGAAAAACCCAGAATAGTATACTATTTATCTTCTATCCTTTTCTTTCTCATATTTGAGCATATTTGATTTTGGTAGAATCGATTCGTACCCCAATGAAAAGTTCAGCAAATCGGATCTGAAACAAATTCACTCATCTTTTGTGAGAAGCAAACAACTCGTTACTATTGAATCAATATACAGAGAGAGTTTATTAATTGAGCACTCCAGAATTCTGATCTCAAAAAGTTGCAAACCCTAATTTTGAGGGTAGTTGTACAAAATTGAGTGACTTTTCACATTTTTATTCCACTGTTTCCAGTTTTGGATGGGAAATTAAGCATGGCTATCTATATTAATTAGTTTCACTCCAGAGACATATATCACTGGGATTTATAAAAAAAGTTGTAAACTACAGTTCTTTCACATAGTAAGATTGAAAAGAATATAGGTACATGAAATTCAGCCTATTTTATTCTATCACTGTGTTAATCCAAAGGAAACAGAGAATAAAGCCACAGGCGGTAGTTATCAATTTGTCCTCGCAGTAGGAGAAAGAGTCCTTCCTGACTCAATAAATGGCAATCAAATTAAACCCTTTTATCAATCAGCCACCTTAATGTGGCCTAATTTTATTACGGGGAGATAACATTTACTCGTAGGTAGGTATTAATGCACTTTTAAAATTAGCTAAACAATTGATAATGCCATTTTTACTGTCCGAGAGCTCCATAACTTAACGGGGTTCTGGAGTTCTTTTAAACTGATAAGTTATGCTCTAGATAGATCATCAGCATCTGATCGGCGGGGGTCCCGGGTGTCAGATAGTGTTGAGCGGGAGGTGCCATATTCGATTTCGCGATATTTCGCGAATATTCGCTAGAATATTCATCTTATATTCGTCTAAATCGAATATTCGTCATTATTGTATTTATCGCGATTAATATGCGATTTAATCATTCGCATATTGTGATTTTTAAGCTTAGAATTAGAAGTTATAAATTATAACTCCTAATTGCCTTATAACTTAATAATAAGGCAACTTTCCTATTCTTTAATCTTGGAGATCTAGATTTAACACGACTATAGCGCTATATTCTATGTCTTTGTTAATAAAAGAATCAAGATAGCGAAGTATTCTTTATTCTACATCAACGAAGATAGTGAAGTATTCTACATCAACGAAGATAGCGAAGTATTCTACATCAACAAAGATAGCAAAGCATTCTACATCTTCCTCAATTTAAGTTATTATCGCATTACGCGATAATGACAACTACGTAATTATCGAGTAAAGCGATATATCTTCCTATGTTGTCCCAATACAGCCTTGAAATCCTCCACAAAAGTTAGCATAACACCGTATTAAAGTTACTATCGCATTACGCGATAATGACAACTACGTCATTATCGAGTAAGGCGATTTATCTCACTATAACGAATATAGTACTATATCTAAGAATAGTGGCTTATAAAAGTTGGATTCGCAATGCGGTTAATAATAATAGCAAATAATAGCACTATATTCGAAATATTTGCGAATTAGCGAAGTGCCAATATTAGATAAAAAATTTCGCTATTCGAATATTCGTGCTCAACACTAGTGTGGGACCTCCGCCGATCAGATGCTGATGATCTATCCACAGGATATCAGTTTAAATGAACTGCAGAACCCCTTTAATGCCCTTACAGTTAATATATATACCGCACCGGTTAATATAATAATATATCACCGCATGGGTGATTAAAGGAGTTCTTATTTTTTCATGATACATTGGAGTGCTGTTCATTTTTCTGGACTATATATATATTGTAGTAACCTAGAGGGGAGAATCGTGGATGGTCAGTACGTCTCACTGAGAATGTATGCCTCAGTGATATAATTCCCGGAAATAAGTATACCAGTAACATTAGGTTGCTGGGAGGTTTTCGTTAAAGTGGATTTTGGGTCCGGGTTTTAGGAGTGGCCAGAGAGCTTGGGTGGGACAGGTCACTCCCGTACTCCATCCAGGGTTTTCCTACTGTGTGGTTAAAAAGGGTGTGGGAATCTCAGCTGAGGAGATCAAGTGTGCACAGGCTAAGTAAAGCTGAACAAGCTAAGAGGGAGGACTTGGTTTCTGAAAGACCCCAGAGAGTGGTGAGACCATATTGTTGTTACCTGATTTGGACTGAACACAGAATGTGGGAATTTATGTTATGCAATATTTGAGGGCTGAAGAAAGCTTAAAGCTAAAGTTTGGACATGTTTACCTTTGTTTGCTGAAATAAACACTGCTTGTGGTGAAGAGTGAACTGACACGCGTGTATGTGTGCACAGTGATGGAGTTAAAACCCCCCACAATTGTTGGTCGGATGCGGGCACAACGCTCCTAGAAATCGCAGCCACCGGCAGTTGTAGGAGGTAAATGTCCTGGGTAAAAACTGCAGCGAAATTACAGTCTTAACATCCAACCATGGAGGATTTAGTAAGGCAATTGGTGCAGGCTAACTTGCTGCAGCAACAGGCTACTGCTCAACAGCAGAAATCCCACATGGAGGCTATGCAAGCCCAGCAAGAGACAAATCAGCTACTGATACGACAGATGTCTGTATTGACTGAGGCCGTCAAATCTCAGGAGGAGGTGAGCCTTCCCCGTCAAAATGGCAGTGTTAAAGCCCAAAAAAATGTGAGGGAAACTTTGCAAAAAATGACACCTGAGGACGACGTTGAGGCGTACCTGTCCGTATTTGAAAGGGTGGCAGAAAGGGAGAGTCTCCCACCCGAGCAGTGGGCAGAAGTGTTGGCGCCCTATTTAACAGGAGAACCTCAGAAAGCCTATTATGATTTAACCTTGCAAGACGCTAAAGAATATGGCAAGCTAAAAGCGGAAATTCTTGCTCGGCAGGGGGTGACTGATGCAGTCCGAGCGCAGCGTGTTCACAGCTGGGAGTTTTGCCAAGATAAGCCTCCCAGGTCCCAAATGTTCTATCTGTTCCACCTGGTACAAAAATGGTTACAGCCAGAATCATCCTCCCCAGCTCAAATGGTGGAAAAAGTTCCTCCATACGCTGCCAAAACTCATACAATGTTGGGTTGCCCAGGGAAACCCCCAGACTGCGGACGAATTGGTGGGCCTCGTAGAAAGGTATATCAGCGTGGAGGACTCCCTGGAAAATAAAGGGGGGTTGAGACGGCCATATCGCGGCTCTAAGAACGGGACTGGGTTCCCCAAGAAAGGACCACAACCCGGACCCAACTGGAAAACCCCGGTTAAGGAAAAGTTGGAGACTGGAACCCGAGTCCAGACCAGCCCCATTATCTGTTGGAGATGTCAGGCTCCTGGACCTGGACATATAGCAGCGCACTGCCCTTTGTCTACCGAGCCCATGGAGTGCGGTGTCGGCCAACCATATTCTCTTTTTGCACATCCTGTGTGCAGTGCAGTGACCCAAGCCCAGGAAGGACCCCAGATGTGCCAAGTGACCGTGAACAATGTTATAGTGACTGCCCTCTTGGACTCCGGCAGTTTGGTCACTTTGATGACGTCCATGGTGCCTCACGTATTAAATCCTGAAAAGCATGTGGTAGTGTTGTGCATCCATGGAGACACACGGGATTATCCTGTCGCTCAGGTGTCCATAAACACTATGTGTGGTACTGTACTGCATGAGGTGGGAGTGGTGAAGGACTTACTGCACCCGATGATACTGGGAAGAGACTTCCCACTGTTCTGGGACCTGTGGGCTAACGCTAAGGTCCCGATGAAAATGTCAAGTACTAAGCATTCTAGTTGTGATGTGGTGGGAGAGGTATTGGAGTGTCCTGGGGCTATATCAGGGTCTCCATTAGCGGTGATGTTAGGTGAGGATGATGAGGATTTAACCCCTGAGACCGATGTCCTGGATCTTGAGGTGTCTCGGGACAATTTTGGAGAGGCCCAGCTCAGGGATCTTACCTTGAAAGGTGCCCGGGAGAATGTATCAGTTCTGAATGGGGTTGCCCAAAGTCCAGGGGCTGATAATCAGTTTCCTCACTTCGCCATAAACAATGATATGTTGTATAGAGTGACCAAAAGGGGGGGTGAAGTAGTGGAACAACTGCTGGTACCCAGTCCTTATCGACAAATGGTATTAAGGATGGCCCACTCGCATGTTTTAGGGGGGCACTTGGGGGCAGCTAAAACCCAAGAACGCATTCTGCAGCGATTTTATTGGCCGGGGTGTTATAAGGAAATAGCTGACTATTGCCAGTCGTGTCCCACCTGCCAGGTATCAGCCCCTGTCCCTCATTTCAAAAGTCCTTTGGTCCCTCTGCCAATCATTGAAGTTCCATTTGAACGGATTGCAATGGACCTCGTAGGGCCCCTAGTAAAGTCAGCTAGAGGTCATCAGTATATTTTGGTGGTAGTAGACTATGCCACCAGATACCCGGAAGCAGTCCCTTTAAGAAATACGTTATCAAAAAACATAGCGAGAGAGTTGTTCCAGATGTTTGCCAGAACTGGTATACCAAAAGAGATATTAACTGATCAGGGAACACCGTTCATGTCTAAAGTCATGAAAGAGTTATGTCGGATGTTAAAAATTAAACAACTGCGAACATCAGTATATCATCCGCAGACAGACGGTCTGGTAGAACGTTTCAATAAAACACTTAAGAATATGTTAAAAAAGGTGGTAGAGAAGGATGGTCGTGATTGGGACTGTCTGCTACCGTACCTACTGTTCTCTATTAGAAAGGTTCCTCAAACCTCCACTGGGTTTTCACCTTTTGAATTATTATATGCTAGGCACCCTCGGGGGTTACTAGATGTGTCAAAGGAAACCTGGGAAAATGAGACTACCCCATATAAGAGTGTAGTGGAACACATTGCACAAATGCAAGAGAGGATGTCTAAGGTCATGCCCATAGTAAAAGAACATATTCTGAGGGCTCAAGATAACCAAGCTCGAGTGTATAACAGGGCAGCCAAGGTTAGGCAGTTCAGTCCAGGGGACTGAGTGCTAGTTTTGGTACCCACAGTTGAAAGCAAATTCCTAGCTAAGTGGCAGGGGCCTTATGAGGTGGTTGAGAAAGTTGGGGAAGTTAACTACAAAGTTCACCAGCCTGGGAAAAGAAAACCTATCCAGTTGTATCATGTGAACTTGTTAAAACCGTGGAAAGATCGAAACTCCCTGGAAGTGACTTGTTTGGTGGTAGAGGCTAAAACTAACAGTCAGGATGTCACAATTGCGGAGACCCTCTCCAAATCCCAAAAACAGCAATGCAAGGAACTGCTACAACAGAATAGGGATTTGTTCTCAGATTTGCCAGGTCTCACTAATTGTATTGAGCATGAGATTCGAACAAAACCACATGTTCGGGTAAACATAAAACCCTATAGAATCCCTGAGGCTCGTAAGGAAGTAATATCACAAGAAATCAAAAGGATGTTAGAGCTAGGAGTGATTGAGGAGACCCGAAGTGGGTGGTCCAGTCCAATAGTTTTGGTACCAAAACCATCTGGGGAATGGCGGTTCTGTAATGATTACAGAAAACTCAATGAGGCTTCGGAGTTCGATGCCTACCCTATGCCAAGAGTAGACGAACTCATTGAGAGGTTAGGTCCAGCGCGGTATATTACAACGTTAGACCTAACAAAAGGGTATTGGCAGATCCCTCTATCAAAGGATGCTAAAGAAAAGACTGCCTTTTCCACACCTGAAGGGTGTTACCAGTATGTAAGGATGCCTTTCGGTTTACAAGGTGCCCCAGCTACGTTTCAAAGGGCTATGGACAGGATCTTAGGCCCTCACAAAAAGTATGCAGCTGCATACCTGGACGATATCGTCATCTTTAGCCCAGATTGGGAGAGTCACCTGGGTAAAGTTTGAGCCATACTAGATTCCCTAAGAACAACCGGATTCACCATAAACCCCCAAAAATGTGCCATGGGTATGGAAGAGGCCAGATATCTTGGGTATGTAGTAGGGAGAGGTCTAATTAAACCCCAGATTAACAAAGTGGAAGCAATTCAAACCTGGCCACGTCCACTTACAAAAAAACAGATCAAAGCTTTCTTGGGAATAGTGGGCTATTACAGACGATTTGTACCAAATTTTGCTACGATAGCTGCCCCGCTAACAGAGCTTACAAAAAGTACAAAGTCAGTCATGGCTAGATGGACCCCGGAAGCTGAACAGGCATTTAACGAGCTTAAGCTACGGTTGTGCCAGCAGCCAGTATTAGTGGCCCCAGATTTTAGTAAGGAATTCATAGTGCAGACAGATGCCTCAGAGGTAGGTCTAGGCGCTGTGATGTCCCAAGAGGTTAGGGGGAAGAACACCCGGTGTTATACCTGAGCCGAAAACGTACCCCCTGCGAAAAAAATTATTCTATTGTGGAAAAAGAATGTTTGGCGATAAAGTGGGCATTGGACTCCCTTAGATATTATCTCCTGGGTAGGAGGTTCAGGTTAGTTTCAGATCATGCACCACTAAAGTGGATGTCTGAGAAAAAGGGAAGTAATGCCAGAGTAACGAGATGGTTTCTGACGTTACAGGATTTCAGTTTTTATATAGAACACAGGCCCGGGAAGTTGCATGGGAATGCCGACGCCTTATCAAGGGTACATTGTTTGATGGTAACAGGTGCCCAGCCCCTCGGCTTAAGGCAGAGGAGGAGGGTATGTAGTAACCTAGAGGGGAGAATCGTGGATGGTCAGTACGTCTCACTGAGAATGTATGCCTCAGTGATATAATTCCCGGAAATAAGTATACCAGTAACATTAGGTTGCTGGGAGGTTTTCGTTAAAGTGGATTTTGGGTCCGGGTTTTAGGAGTGACCAGAGAGCTTGGGTGGAACAGGTCACTCCCGTACTCCATCCAGGGTTTTCCTACTGTGTGGTTAAAAAGGGTGTGGGAATCTCAGCTGAGGAGATCAAGTGTGCACAGGCTAAGTAAAGCTGAACAAGCTAAGAGGGAGGACTTGGTTTCTGAAAGACCCCAGAGAGTGGTGAGACCATATTGTTGTTACCTGATTTGGACTGAACACAGAATGTGGGAATTTATGTTATGCAATATTTGAGGGCTGAAGAAAGCTTAAAGCTAAAGTTTGGACATGTTTACCTTTGTTTGCTGAAATAAACACTGCTTGTGGTGAAGAGTGAACTGACACGCGTGTATGTGTGCACAGTGATGGAGTTAAAACCCCCACAATATATATATATATATATATATAGTACAGACCAAAAGTTTGGACACACCTTCTCATTCAAAGAGTTTTCTTTATTTTCATGACTATGAAAATTGTAGATTCACACTGAAGGCATCAAAACTATGAATTAACACATGTGGAATTATATACATAACAAACAAGTGTGAAAGAACTGAAAATATGTCATATTCTAGGTTCTTCAAAGTAGCCACCTTTTGCTTTGATTACTGCTTTGCACACTCTTGGCATTCTCTTGATGAGCTTCAAGAGGTAGTCCCCTTAAATGGTTTTCACTTCACAGGTGTGCCCTGTCAGGTTTAATAAGTGGGATTTCTTGCCTTATCAACTGCGTTGAGGAGAAGTCAGGTGGATACACAGCTGATAGTCCTACTGAATAGACTGTTAGAATTAGTATTATGGCAAGAAAAAAGCAGCTAAGTAAAGAAAAACTAGGGCCATCATTACTTTAAGAAATGAAGGTCAGTCAGTCAGCCGAAAAATTGGGAAAACTTTGAAAGTAAGGGCTATTTGACCATGAAGGAGAGTGATGGGGTGCTGCGCCAGATGACCTGGCCTCCACAGTCACCGGACCTGAACCCAATCGAGATGGTTTGGGGTTGGCTAGACCGCAGAGTGAAGGCAAAAGGGCCAACAAGTGCTAAGCATCTCTGGGAACTCCTTCAAGACTGTTGGAAGACCATTTCAGGGGACTACCTCTTGAAGCTCATCAAGAGAATGCCAAGAGTGTGCAAAGCAGTAATCAAAGAAAAAGGTGGCTACTTTGAAGAACCTAGAATATGACATATTTTCAGTTGTTTCACACTTGTTTGTTATGTATATAATTCCACATGTGTTAATTCATAGTTTTGATGCCTTCATAGTCATGAAAATAAAGAAAACTCTTTGAATGAGAAGGTGTGTCCAAACTTTTGGTCTGTACTGTATATATATACAGTCCTGATCAAAAGTTTAGGACCACTTGAAAAATGGCAAAAAATCATATTTAGCATGGCTGGATCTTAACAAGGTTCCAAGTAGAGCTTCAACATGCAACAAGAAGAAATGGAAGTGAGACAAAACATTTTTTCAGCATTAAATTTTATGAAAACAACGAATAAACTGAAACAGGCTGTTTTTCAGCTGATCAAAAGTTTAGGACCACATGCCTTTAAAAGGCCAAATCTGTGCAAAGATGTGGATTCATTGTCATTTTCTGTCAGGTAGTAACACATTGTGATGGCAAAGGCAAAAAAACTCTCCCTTTTTGAACGTGGTCGGGTTGTTGAACTGCATAAGCAGGGTCTCTCACAGCGCGCCATCGCTGCTGAGGTGGGACGCAGTAAGACAGTAATTTGGAATTTCTTAAATGATCCTGAGGGTTATGGAACAAAAAAGTAAAGTGGAAGACCCAAAAAAATTCCACCAGCACTGAGCCGGAGGATCCAATTGGCTGTCCGTCAAGACACTGGACGATCCTCGACCCAAATTAAGGCCCTTATTGGTGCTGACTGCAGCCCCATAACCATCAGACGGCATCTGAGACTGAAGGGCTTCAAAAACAAAAAACCTCTTCAAAGACCTCGTCTCCTTGAACGCCACAAAACTGCTCGTTTGGACTTTGCAAGAGAGCACCAAACATGAGACATTCAAAGGTGGAAGAAAGTTTTATTCTCTGATGAGAAAAAATGTAACCTTGATGGTCCTGATGGTTTCCAACGTTACTGGCATGACAAGCAGATACCACCTGAGATGTTTTCTATGCGCCACAGTGGAGGGGGCGCCATAATGGTCTGGGGTGCTTTTTCCTTCAGTGGAACAATGGAGCTTCAGGAAGTGCAGGGGCGTCAAACGGCCGCTGGATATGTCCAGATGTTGCAGAGAGCATTCCTCATGACTGAGGGCCCTCGTCTGTGTGGTAAGAAGTGGGTTTTTCAACAGGACAATGCAACAGTACACAATGCCCGCAGGACAAGGGACTTCTTCCAGGTGAATAACATCACTCTTTTGGCCCATCCTGCGTGTTCCCCTGATCTAAATCCAATTGAGAACCCTTTGGGGATAAATGGCAAGGGAAGTTTCCAAAAATGGACAACAGTTCCAGACAGTAGATGGCCTTCGTGCGGCCGTCTTCACCACTTGGAGAAATGTTCCCACTCACCTCATGGAAACGCTTGCATCAAGCATGCCGAAACAAATTTTTGAAGTGATCAACAATAACGGCGCAGCTACTCATTACTGAGTTCATGTTTGGAAGTTGGATTTCTGTTTTGGGGGTTTTAGTTTTTTTTTGGGAGGTGTGGTCCTAAACTTTTGATCAGCTGAAAAACAGCCTGTTTCAGTTTATTCGTTGTTTTCATTAAATTGAATGCTGAAAAAATGTTTTGTCTCACTCCCATTTCTTCTTGTTGCATGTTGAAGTTCTACTTGGAACCTTGTTAAGATCCAGCCATGCTAAATATGATTTTTTTTGCCATTTTTCAAGTGGTCTTAAACTTTTGATCAGGACTGTATTATACAGTGAGGAACAGAAGTATTTGAACACCCTGCGATTTTGCAAGTTCTCTCACTTAGAAATCATGGAGAGGTCTAAAATTCACATTGTTAGGTGCATTCCCACTTTGAGTGACAGAATAAAAAAAAAAAACAGGAAATCACATTGTATGATTTTTAAAGAATTTATTTGTTTTGCACTGCTGAACATAAGTATTTGAACACCTGAGAAATCAGTGTTAATATCTGGTACAGAAGCCTTTGTTTGCAATTACAGAGGTCAAATGTTTCCTGTAGTTCTAGACTAGGTTTGCACACACTACAACAGGGATTTTGGCCCACTCCTCCACACAGATCTACTCTAGATCTGTCAGGTTTCGGGGCTGTCGCTGAGAAACACGAGTTTCAGCTCCATCTAAAGATGTTCTATTGGATTTAGGTTTGGAAACTTACGGAGCCACTCCTTGGTTATCCCAGCTCTGTGCTTCGGGTCGTTGTCATGTTGGAAGACCCAGCCAAGATCCCATCTTCAATGCTCTGACTGAGGGAAGGAGGTTGTTGCTCAAAATCTCACAATAAATGGCCCCATTCATCCTCTCCTTAATACAGTGCAGTCGTCATGTCACCTTCGCAGAAAAGCACCCCCAAAGCATGATATTACCAGCCCCATGGTTCACAGTAGGGATGGTGTTCATGAGATGCAATTCATCCTTCTTTTTCCTCTAAACACGACAAGTGAAGTTTAGACCAAAAAGTTCTACTTTGGTCTCATCTGACCACATGACTTACTCCCATGCCTCCTCTGGATCATCCAGATGGTCATTGGCAAACTTCAGATGGGCCTGGACATGTGATGACTTGAGCAGGGGAACCTTCCATGCAATGCATGATTTGAAACTATGACGGCGTAGTGTTCCACCCACAGTGACCTTTGAAACTGTGGTCCCAGCTCTCTTCATGTCATTGACCAGCTCCTCCCTTGTAGTTCTGGGCTGATTCCTCACCTTTCTTATCATCAGTGATACCCCACAAGGTGAGATCTTGCATGGAGCCCCAGTCCGAGGGAGACTGACAGTCGTCTTTAGCCTCTTCCATTTTCTAACAATTGCTCCAACAGTTAATCTATTTTACCAAGCTGCTTGGCAATTGCCCCGTAGCCCTTTCCAGCCTTGTGGAGGTACACAATTTTGTCTCTGGTGTTTTTTTCACAGCTCTTTGGTCTTGCCCATGGTAGTATTTGGCATCTGACTGACTGTGGGGTGGACAGGTGTCTTTAAAGAGCTCAGACAGATGCTACTAAGTTCGATAAATGAGTGGAGTAGAGGTGGACTTATAAAAGGCACAGTAACAGGTCTTTGAAAGCCAGAATTCTTGCTGTTTCTCAGGTTTTCAAATACTTTTGTTCAGCAGTGCAAGACAAATAAATTCTTTAAAAATCATACAATGTGATTTCCTGATTTATTTATTTTTATTCTGTCTCTCAGAGTGGGAATGCACTTACAATGTAAATTTCAGACCCCTCCATGATTTCCAAGTGGGAGAACTTGCTAAATCGCAGGGTGTTCAAATTCTTCTGTTCCTCACTGTATATAGTACATGGTAATAATTAGAGATGAGCGAATTTTTCAAAAGTTCAATTTACCAGTTTGCTGAATTTTTCGGGAAATAATTGGTTCGATCCGAAAATATTTGCGGCGAATTACGTTAACCCCTTCAACCCCGGGCCTGTTTTCACCTTCCTGCCCAGGCCATTTTTTGCAAATCTGACATGTGTCACTTTATGTGGTGATAACTTTAAAACGCTTTTACTTATACAGGCCATTCTGAGATTGTTTTCTCGTCACATATTGTACTTCATGACACTGATAAAAATAAGCAAAAAAATTAAATTTTTATTCATAAAAAAATACCAAATTTACCAAAAAAATAGAAACATTTCCAAATTTACAAATTTCAATTTCTCTACTTTTATAATAGATAGTAATACCTTCAAAAATAGTAATTAATTTACATTCCCCATATGTCTACTTCATGTTTGGATCATTTTGAAAATTACATTTTATTTTTTTGGGACGTTAGAAGGCTTAGAAGTATGGAAGCAAATCTTGAAATTTTTTGGAAAATTTCCAAAACCCACTTTTTAAGGACCAGTTCAGGTCTGAAGTCACTTTGTGAGGCTTACATAATAGAAACCACCCAAAAAAATGACCCCATTTTAGAAACTACACCCCTCAAGGTAAACAAAACTGATTTTACAAACTTTGTTAACCCTTTAGGTGTTCCACAAGAATTGATGGAAAATGGAGACGAAATTTCAGAATTTCACTTTTTTGGCAGATTTTACATTTTAATAATTTTTTTCCAGTAGCAAAGCAAGGGTTAACAGCAAAAAAAAACTCAATATTTATTACCCTGATTCTGCGGTTTACAGAAACACCCCACATGTGATCGTAAACTGCTGTACGGGCACACGGCAGGGCGCAGAAGGAAAGGAACGCCATATGGTTTTTGGAAGGGAAATTTTGCTGAACTGGTTTTTAGATGCTATGTCCCATTTGAAGCCACCATGATGCACCCCTACAGTAGAAACTCAAAAAAGTTACCACATTTTGGAAACTACAGGATAAGGTGCCAGTTTTATTGGTACTATTTTGGGGTAGATATGATTTTTTATTGCTCTATATTATGTATTTTGTGAGGCAAGGTAACAAAAAAATGGATGTTTTGGCACCGTTTTTATTTTTTATTTTTACAGCGTTTACCTGAGGGATTAGGTCATGTGACTTTTTTATAGATCAGATCGTTACATACGTGTCTACTTTTTCTTATTTATTTAAGTTTTACAGAATAGCATTTTTGAAACCGAAATAATGATATTTTAGTGTCTCATAGTCTGAGAGCCATAGCTTTTTTATTTTTTGACCGATTCTCTCAGGTAGGGTCTCATTTTTTGCGGGATGAGGTGACGGTCTGATTGATACTATTTTGGGGGGCATTCGCCTTTTTTTTTTTTTTACGGTGTTCACCTGAGTGGATAGGTCTAGGGATGAGCGAACCCGAACTGTATAGTTCAGGTTCGTACCGAATTTTGGGGTGTCCGTGACACGGACCCGAACCCGAACATTTTCGTAAAAGTCCGGGTTCGGTGTTCGGCGCTTTCTTGGCGCTTTTTGAAAGGCTGCAAAGCAGCCAATCAACAAGCGTCATACTAATTGTCCCAAGAGGCCATCACAGCCATGCCTACTATTGGCATGGCTGTGATTGGCCAGTGCAGCATGTGACCCAGCCTCTATTTAAGCTAGAGTCACGTAGCGCCGCACGTCACTCTGCTATGATCAGTATAGTGAGAGGTTGCAACTGCGACGTTAGGGCGAGATTAGGCAGATTAACTCCTCCAAAAGACTTCATTCTGTGATCGATCTGCAGCTGTGGATCATTGAAGTGCTATTATTGACTTGCTCACTTTTTTGAGGCTGCCCAGAGCGTTTTTAGATCACTTTTTTTCTGGGGTGATCGGCGGCCATTTTGTGACTTGTGGTGCGCCAGCACGAGCTATCACCAAGTGTATTTAACCATCGATAGTGTGGTTATTTTGTGCTATATCCTACATCAGCTGCAGGCTGAGCCTGTGTCACCGAAGTGCATTTAACCATCAACAGTCTGGTTATTTTTTGGCCATATACTACATTAGCTGCAGGCTGAGCCTGTGTCAAAGAAGTGCATTTAACCATCAACAGTCTGGTTATTTTTTGGCCGTATACTACATCTGGTGCAGGCTGAGCCTGTATCACCCAAGTGCATTTAACCATCAACAGTGTGGTTATTTTTTGGCCATATATTACATCAGGGGCAAGTTGAGCCTGTCACCCAGCGCAAAAAAAAACAGGTCTCACATCTCTATTCAACCAAATCTGCACAGTTTTAGCTGGTCAAGTTATTTGTAGTGACCGTAAAAGCAGACTTTTTGTTCTGGGTTGAAAAAGCATTCCCAAATTTGCCATTCTGAAAATAACTAGTTTGTGGTATTTGAAGCCTACTTGAAATCTATCCCAAAAAGAAAATCTTACATTGAAGGTATTGATAGTGTCATTCAGAAAAACCTAAGACACACGCTAGCGTGCTGATAGAAGTGTCATTCTGTGATTAAACCTATAACTGTCACACAGCGCAAAAAAAAACAGGTCTCACATCTCTATTCACCCAAATCTGCACAGTTTTAGCTGGTCAAGTTATTTGTAGTGACCGTAAAAGCAGACTTTTTGTTCTAGGTTGAAAAAGCATTCCCAAATTTGCCATTCTCAAAATAACTAGTTTGTGGTATTTGAGGCCTACTTGAAATCTATCCCAAAAAGAAAATCTTACATTGAAGGTATTGATAGTGTCATTCAGAAAAACCTAAGACACACGCTAGCGTGCTGATAGAAGTGTCATTCTGTGATTAAACCTATAACTGTCACACAGCGCAAAAAAAAACAGGTCTCACATCTCTATTCAACCAAATCTGCACAGTTTTAGCTGGTCAAGTTATTTGTAGTGACCGTCAAAGCAGACTTTTTGTTCTGGGTTAAAAAAGCATTCCCAAATTTGCCATTCTGAAAATAACTAGTTTGTGGTATTTCAGGCCTACTTGAAATCTATCCCAAAAATAAAATCTTACATTGAAGTTATTGATAGTGTCATTCAGAAAAACCTAAGACACACGCTAGCGTGCTGATAGAAGTGTCATTCTGTGATTAAACCTATACCTGTCACACAGCGCAAAAAAAAACAGGTCTCACATCTCTATTCAACCAAATCTGCACAGTTTTAGCTGGTCAAGTTATTTGTAGTGACCGTAAAAGCAGACTTTTTGTTCTGGGTTGAAAAAGCATTCCCAAATTTGCCATTCTGAAAATAACTAGTTTGTGGTATTTCAGGCCTACTTGAAATCTATCCCAAAAAGAAAATCTTACATTGAAGTTATTGATAGTGTCCTTCAGAAAAACCTAAGACACACGCTAGCGTGCTGATAGAAGTGTCATTCTGTGATTAAACCTATAACTGTCACACAGCGCAAAAAAAAAACAGGTCTCACATCTCTATTCAACCAAATCTGCACAGTTTTAGCTGGTCAAGTTATTTGTAGTGACCGTAAAAGCAGACTTTTTGTTCTGGGTTGAAAAAGCATTCCCAAATTTGCCATTCTGAAAATAACTAGTTTGTGGTATTTCAGGCCTACTTGAAATCTATCCCAAAAAGAAAATCTTACATTGAAGTTATTGATAGTGTCATTCAGAAAAACCTAAGACACACGCTAGCGTGCTGATAGAAGTGTCATTCTGTGATTAAACCTATAACTGTCACACAGCGCAAAAAAAAACAGGTCTCACATCTCTATTCACCCAAATCTGCACAGTTTTAGCTGGTCAAGTTATTTGTAGTGACCGTAAAAGCAGACTTTTTGTTCTAGGTTGAAAAAGCATTCCCAAATTTGCCATTCTCAAAATAACTAGTTTGTGGTATTTGAGGCCTACTTGAAATCTATCCCAAAAAGAAAATCTTACATTGAAGGTATTGATAGTGTCATTCAGAAAAACCTAAGACACACGCTAGCGTGCTGATAGAAGTGTCATTCTGTGATTAAACCTATAACTGTCACACAGCGCAAAAAAAAACAGGTCTCACATCTCTATTCAACCAAATCTGCACAGTTTTAGCTGGTCAAGTTATTTGTAGTGACCGTCAAAGCAGACTTTTTGTTCTGGGTTGAAAAAGCATTCCCAAATTTGCCATTCTGAAAATAACTAGTTTGTGGTATTTCAGGCCTACTTGAAATCTATCCCAAAAAGAAAATCTTACATTGAAGGTATTGATAGTGTCATTCAGAAAAACCTAAGACACACGCTAGCGTGCTGATAGAAGTGTCATTCTGTGATTAAACCTATAACTGTCACACAGCGCAAAAAAAAACAGGTCTCACATCTCTATTCAACCAAATCTGCACAGTTTTAGCTGGTCAAGTTATTTGTAGTGACCGTCAAAGCAGACTTTTGTTCTGGGTTGAAAAAGCATTCCCAAATTTGCCATTCTGAAAATAACTAGTTTGTGGTATTTCAGGCCTACTTGAAATCTATCCCAAAAAGAAAATCTTACATTGAAGTTATTGATAGTGTCATTCAGAAAAACCTAAGACACACGCTAGCGTGCTGATAGAAGTGTCATTCTGTGATTAAACCTATAACTGTCACACAGCGCAAAAAAAACAGGTCTCACATCTCTATTCAACCAAATCTGCACAGTTTTAGCTGGTCAAGTTATTTGTAGTGACCGTAAAAGCAGACTTTTTGTTCTGGGTTGAAAAAGCATTCCCAAATTTGCCATTCTCAAAATAACTAGTTTGTGGTATTTGAGGCCTACTTGAAATCTATCCCAAAAAGAAAATCTTACATTGAAGGTATTGATAGTGTCATTCAGAAAAACCTAAGACACACGCTAGCGTGCTGATAGAAGTGTCATTCTGTGATTAAACCTATAACTGTCACACAGCGCAAAAAAAAACAGGTCTCACATCTCTATTCAACCAAATCTGCACAGTTTTAGCTGGTCAAGTTATTTGTAGTGACCGTCAAAGCAGACTTTTTGTTCTGGGTTGAAAAAGCATTCCCAAATTTGCCATTCTGAAAATAACTAGTTTGTGGTATTTCAGGCCTACTTGAAATCTATCCCAAAAAGAAAATCTTACATTGAAGTTATTGAGAGTGTCATTCAGAAAAACCTAAGACACACGCTAGCGTGCTGATAGAAGTGTCATTCTGTGATTAAACCTATAACTGTCACACAGCGCAAAAAAAAACAGGTCTCACATCTCTATTCAACCAAATCTGCACAGTTTTAGCTGGTCAAGTTATTTGTAGTGACCGTAAAAGCAGACTTTTTGTTCTGGGTTGAAAAAGCATTCCCAAATTTGCCATTCTGAAAATAACTAGTTTGTGGTATTTCAGGCCTAATTGAAATCTATCCCAAAAAGAAAATCTTACATTGAAGTTATTGATAGTGTCATTCAGAAAACCCTAAGACACACGCTAGCGTGCTGATAGAAGTGTCATTCTGTGATTAAACCTATAACTGTCACACAGCGCAAAAAAAAACAGGTCTCACATCTCTATTCAACCAAATCTGCACAGTTTTAGCTGGTCAAGTTATTTGTAGTGACCGTCAAAGCAGACTTTTTGTTCTGGGTTGAAAAAGCATTCCCAAATTTGCCATTCTGAAAATAACTAGTTTGTGGTATTTCAGGCCTACTTGAAATCTATCCCAAAAAGAAAATCTTACATTGAAGTTATTGATAGTGTCATTCAGAAAAACCTAAGACACGCGCTAGCGTGCTGATAGAAGTGTCATTCTGTGATTAAACCTATAACTGTCACACAGCGCAAAAAAAAACAGGTCTCACATCTCTATTCAACCAAATCTGCACAGTTTTAGCTGGTCAAGTTATTTGTAGTGACCGTCAAAGCAGACTTTTTGTTCTGGGTTGAAAAAGCATTCCCAAATTTGCTATTCTGAAAATAACTAGTTTGTGGTATTTCAGGCCTACTTGAAATCTATCCCAAAAAGAAAATCTTACATTGAAGTTATTGATAGTGTCATTCAGAAAAACCTAAGACACACGCTAGCGTGCTGATAGAAGTGTCATTCTGTGATTAAACCTATAACTGTCACACAGCGCAAAAAAAAACAGGTCTCACATCTCTATTCAACCAAATCTGCACAGTTTTAGCTGGTCAAGTTATTTGTAGTGACCGTCAAAGCAGACTTTTTGTTCTGGGTTGAAAAAGCATTCCCAAATTTGCCATTCTGAAAATAACTAGTTTGTGGTATTTCAGGCCTACTTGAAATCTATCCCAAAAAGAAAATCTTACATTGAAGTTATTGATAGTGTCATTCAGAAAAACCTAAGACACACGCTAGCGTGCTGATAGAAGTGTCATTCTGTGATTAAACCTATAAATGTCACACAGCGCAAAAAAAAACAGGTCTCACATCTCTATTCAACCAAATCTGCACAGTTTTAGCTGGTCAAGTTATTTGTAGTGACCGTCAAAGCAGACTTTTTGTTCTGGGTTGAAAAAGCATTCCCAAATTTGCCATTCTGAAAATAACTAGTTTGTGGTATTTCAGGCCTACTTGAAATCTATCCCAAAAAGAAAATCTTACATTGAAGTTATTGATAGTGTCCTTCAGAAAAACCTAAGACACACGCTAGCGTGCTGATAGAAGTGTCATTCTGTGATTAAACCTATAACTGTCACACAGCGCAAAAAAAAACAGGTCTCGCATCTCTATTCAACCAAATCTGCACAGTTTTAGCTGGTCAAGTTATTTGTAGTGACCGTCAAAGCAGACTTTTTGTTCTGGGTTGAAAAAGCATTCCCAAATTTGCCATTCTGAAAATAACTAGTTTGTGGTATTTCAGGCCTACTTGAAATCTATCCCAAAAAGAAAATCTTACATTGAAGTTATTGATAGTGTCATTTAGAAAAACCTAAGACACATGCTAGCGTGCTGATAGAAGTGTCATTCTGTGATTAAACCTATAACTGTCACACAGCGCAAAAAAAAACATGTCTCACATCTCTATTCAACCAAATCTGCACAGTTTTAGCTGGTCAAGTTATTTGTAGTGACCGTCAAAGCAGACTTTTTGTTCTAGGTTGAAAAAGCATTCCCAAATTTGCCATTCTGAAAATAACTAGTTTGTGGTATTTCAGGCCTACTTGAAATCTATCCCAAAAAGAAAATCTTACATTGAAGTTATTGATAGTGTCATTCAGAAAAACCTAAGACACACGCTAGCGTGCTGATAGAAGTGTCATTCTGTGATTAAACCTATAACTATCACACAGCGCAAAAAAAAACAGGTCTCACATCTCTATTCAACCAAATCTGCACAGTTTTAGCTGGTCAAGTTATTTGTAGTGACCGTCAAAGCAGACTTTTTGTTCTGGGTTGAAAAAGCATTCCCAAATTTGCCATTCTGAAAATAACTAGTTTGTGGTATTTGAGGCCTACTTGAAATCTATCCCAAAAAGAAAATCTTACATTGAAGTTATTGATAGTGTCATTCAGAAAAACCTAAGACACACGCTAGCGTGCTGATAGAAGTGTCATTCTGTGATTAAACCTATAACTGTCACACAGCGCAAAAAAAAACAGGTCTCACATCTCTATTCAACCAAATCTGCACAGTTTTAGCTGGTCAAGTTATTTGTAGTGACCGTCAAAGCAGACTTTTTGTTCTGGGTTGAAAAAGCATTCCCAAATTTGCCATTCTGAAAATAACTAGTTTGTGGTATTTCAGGCCTACTTGAAATCTATCCCAAAAAGAAAATCTTACATTGAAGTTATTGATAGTGTCATTCAGAAAAACCTAAGACACACGCTAGCGTGCTGATAGAAGTGTCATTCTGTGATTAAACCTATAACTATCACACAGCGCAAAAAAAAACAGGTCTCACATCTCTATTCAACCAAATCTGCACAGTTTTAGCTGGTCAAGTTATTTGTAGTGACCGTCAAAGCAGACTTTTTGTTCTGGGTTGAAAAAGCATTCCCAAATTTGCCATTCTGAAAATAACTAGTTTGTGGTATTTCAGGCCTACTTGAAATCTATCCCAAAAAGAAAATCTTACATTGAAGTTATTGATAGTGTCATTCAGAAAAACCTAAGACACACGCTAGCGTGCTGATAGAAGTGTCATTCTGTGATTAAACCTATAACTGTCACACAGCGCAAAAAAAAACAGGTCTCACATCTCTATTCAACCAAATCTGCACAGTTTTAGCTGGTCAAGTTATTTGTAGTGACCGTCAAAGCAGACTTTTTGTTCTGGGTTGAAAAAGCATTCCCAAATTTGCCATTCTGAAAATAACTAGTTTGTGGTATTTCAGGCCTACTTGAAATCTATCCCAAAAAGAAAATCTTACATTGAAGTTATTGATAGTGTCATTCAGAAAAACCTAAGACACACGCTAGCGTGCTGATAGAAGTGTCATTCTGTGATTAAACCTATAACTGTCACACAGCGCAAAAAAAAACAGGTCTCACATCTCTATTCATCCAAATCTGCATGAATTTGCCATTCAGTTTTAGCTGGTCAAGTTATTTGTAGTGACCGTCAAAGCAGACTTTTTGTTCTGGGTTGAAAAAGCATTCCCAAATTTGCCATTCTCAAAATTGTGGTGAACGGGAACAATGAGGAAAACATCTAATAAGGGACGCGGACGTGGACATGGTGGTGTTAGTGGACCCTCTGGTGCTGGGAGAGGACATGGCCGTTCTGCCACAGCCACACGTCCTAGTGAACCAACTACCTCAGGTCCCAGTAGCCAGCAGAATTTACAGCGAAATTTGGTGGGGCCCAATGCCGTTCTAAGGATGGTAAGGCCTGAGCAGGTACAAGCATCAGTCAATTGGGTGGCCGACAGTGGATCCAGCACGTTCACATTATCTCCCACCCAGTCTTCTGCAGAAAGCGCACAGATGGTGCATGAAAACCAAGCCCATCGGTCTGTCACATCACCCCCATGCATATCAGGGAAACTGTCTGAGCCTCAAGTTATGCAGCAGTCTCTTATGCTGTTTGAAGACTCTGCTGCCAGGGTTTCCCAAGGGCATCCACCTAGCCCTTCCCCAGGGGTGGAAGAGATAGAATGCACTAACGCACAACCACTTATTTTTCCTGATGATGAGGACATGGGAATACCACCTCAGCACGTCTCTGATGATGACAAAACACAGGTGCCAACTGCTGCGTCTTTCTGCAGTGTGCAGACTGAACAGGAGGTCAGGGATCAAGACTGGGTGGAAGACGATGCAGGGGACGATGAGGTCCTAGACCCCACATGGAATGAAGGTCGTGCCACTGACTTTCACAGTTCAGAGGAAGAGGCAGTGGTGAGACCGAGCCAACAGCGTAGCAAAAGAGGGAGCAGTGGGCAAAATCAGAACACCCGCCGCCAAGAGACTCCGCCTGCTACTGACCGCCGCCATCTGGGACCGAGCACCCCAAAGGCAGCTTCAAGGAGTTCCCTGGCATGGCACTTCTTCAAACAATGTGCTGACGACAAGACCCGAGAGGTTTGCACGCTGTGCCATCAGAGCCTGAAGCGAGGCATTAACGTTCTGAACCTTAGCACAACCTGCATGACCAGGCACCTGCATGCAAAGCATGAACTGCAGTGGAGTAAACACCTTAAAAACAAGGAAGTCACTCAGGCTCCCCCTGCTACCTCTTCTGCTGCTGCCGCCTCGGCCTCTTCTGCTGCTGCTGCCGCCGCCTCGGCCTCTTCCTCTGCCTCTGGAGGAACGTTGGCACCTGCCGCCCAGCAAACATGGGATGTACCACCAACACCACCACCTGCGTCACCAAGCATCTCAACCATGTCACACGGCAGCGTTCAGCTCTCCATCTCACAAACATTTGAGAGAAAGCGTAAATTCCCACCTAGCCACCCTCGATCCCTGGCCCTGAATGCCAGCATTTCTAAACTACTGGCCAATGAAATGCTGTCATTTAGGCTGGTGGACACACACAGCTTCAAACAGCTCATGTCACTTGCTGTCCCACAGTATGTTGTTCCCAGCCGCCACTACTTCTCCAAGAGAGCCGTGCCTTCCCTGCACAAACAAGTGTCCGATAAAATCAAGTGTGCACTGCGCAACGCCATCTGTGGCAAGGTCCACCTAACCACAGATACGTGGACCAGTAAGCACGGCCAGGGACGCTATATCTCCCTAACTGCACACTGGGTAAATGTAGTGGCGGCTGGGCCCCAGGCGGAGAGCTGTTTGGCGCACGTCCTTCCGCCGCCAAGGATCGCAGGGCAACATTCTTTGCCTCCTGTCTCCTCATCCTCCTACTCAACTTCCTCCTCCTCTTCTTCCACCTGCTCATCCAGTCAGCCACACACCTTCACCACCAACTTCAGCACAGCACGGGGTAAACGTCAGCAGGCCATTCTGAAACTCATATGTTTGGGGGACAGGCCCCACACCGCACAGGAGTTGTGGCGGGGTATAGAACAACAGACCGACGAGTGGTTGCTGCCGGTGAGCCTCAAGCCCGGCCTGGTGGTGTGCGATAATGGGCGAAATCTCGTTGCAGCTCTGGGACTAGCCGGTTTGACGCACATCCCTTGCCTAGCGCATGTGCTGAATTTGGTGGTGCAGACGTTCATTCGCAACTACCCCGACATGTCAGAGCTGCTGCATAAAGTGCGGGCCGTCTGTTCGCGCTTCTGGCGTTCACACCCTGCCGCTGCTCGCCTGTCTGCGCTACAGCGTAACTTCGGCTTTCCCGCTCACCGCCTCATATGCGACGTGCCCACCAGGTGGAACTCCACCTTGCATATGCTGGACAGACTGTGCGAGCAGCAGCAGGCCATAGTGGAGTTTCAGCTGCAGCACGCACGGGTCAGTCGCACTGCGGATCAGACCCACTTCACCACCAATGACTGGGCCTCCATGCGAGACCTGTGTGCCCTGTTGCGCTGTTTCGAGTACTCCACCAACATGGCCAGTGGCGATGACGCCGTTATCAGCGTTACAATACCACTTCTATGTCTCCTTGAGAAAAAACTTAGGGCGATGATGGAAGAGGAGGTGGCCCAGGAGGAAGAGGAGGAAGAGGGGTCATTTTGAGCACTTTCAGGCCAGTCTCTTCAAAGTGACTCAGAGGGAGGTTTTTTGCAACACCAGAGGCCAGGTACAAATGTGGCCAGACAGGGCCCACTACTGGAGGATGAGGAGGACGAGGATGAGGAGGAGGTGGAGGAGGATGAGGATGAAGCATGTTCACAGCGGGGTGGCACCCAAAGCAGCTCGGGCCCATCACTGGTGCGTGGCTGGGGGGAAACACAGGACGATGACGATACGCCTCCCACAGAGGACAGCTTGTCCTTACCTCTGGGCAGCCTGGCACACATGAGCGACTACATGCTGCAGTGCCTGCGCAACGACAGCAGAGTTGCCCACATTTTAACGTGTGCGGAATACTGGGTTGCCACCCTGCTGGATCCCCGGTACAAAGACAATGTGCCCACCTTACTTCCTACACTGGAGCGTGATAGGAAGATGCGCGAGTACAAGCGCACGTTGGTAGACGCGCTACTGAGAGCATTCCCAAATGTCACAGGGGAACCAGTGGAAGCCCAAGGCGAAGGCAGAGGAGGAGCAAGAGGTCGCCAACGTAGCTGTGTCACGCCCAGCTCCTCTGAGGGCAGGGTTAGCATGGCAGAGATGTGGAAAAGTTTTGTCACCACGCCACAGCTAACTGCACCACCACCTGATACGGAACGTGTTAGCAGGAGGCAACATTTCACTAACATGGTGGAACAGTACCTGTGCACACCCCTCCACTTACTGACTGATGGTTCGGCCCCATTCAACTTCTGGGTCTCCAAATTGTCCACGTGGCCAGAGCTAGCCTTTTATGCCTTGGAGGTGCTGGCCTGCCCGGCGGCCAGCGTTTTGTCTGAACGTGTATTCAGCACGGCAGGGGGCGTCATTACAGACAAACGCAGCCGCCTGTCTACAGCCAATGTGGACAAGCTGACGTTCATAAAAATGAACCAGGCATGGATCCCACAGGACCTGTCCATCCCTTGTGCAGATTAGATATTAACTACCTCCCCTTAACAATATATTATTCTACTCCAGGGCACTTCCTCATTCAATACTATTTTTAATTTCATTTTACCATTATATTACGGGGCAACCCAAAGTTGAATGAACATCTTCTCTGTCTGGGTGCCGGGGCCTAAATGTGTGACAGTGGCCTGTTCCAGTGGTGGGTGACGTGAAGCCTGATTCTCTGCTATGACATGAAGACAGATTCTGCGCTGACATAAGGCCAGATTCTCTGTTACGGGACCGATCTCCTCTGTCTGGGTGCCGGGGCCTAAATGTGTGACAGTGGCCTGTTCCAGTGGTGGGTGACGTGAAGCCTGATTCTCTGCTATGACATGAAGACAGATTCTGCGCTGACATAAGGCCAGATTCTCTGTTACGGGACCTCTCTCCTCTGCCTGGGTGCCTGGGCCTAAATGTGTGACAGTGGCCTGTTCCAGTGGTGGGTGACGTGAAGCCTGATTCTCTGCTATGACATGAAGACAGATTCTGCGCTGACATAAGGCCAGATTCTCTGTTACGGGACCTCTCTCCTCTGCCTGGGTGCCTGGGCCTAAATGTGTGACAGTGGCCTGTTCCAGTGGTGGGTGACGTGAAGCCTGATTCTCTGCTATGACATGAATACAGATTCTGCGCTGACATAAGGCCAGATTCTCTGTTACGGGACCTCTCTCCTCTGCCTGGGTGCCTGGGCCTAAATGTGTGACAGTGGCCTGTTCCAGTGGTGGGTGATGTGAAGCCTGATTCTCTGCTATGACATGAAGACAGATTCTGCGCTGACATAAGGCCAGATTCTCTGTTACGGGACCGCTCTCCTCTGTCTGGGTGCCGGGGCCTAAATGTGTGACAGTGGCCTGTTCCAGTGGTTGGTGACGTGAAGCCTGATTCTCTGCTATGACATGAATACAGATTCTGCGCTGACATAAGGCCAGATTCTCTGTTACGGGACCTCTCTCCTCTGCCTGGGTGCCTGGGCCTAAATGTGTGACAGTGGCCTGTTCCAGTGGTGGGTGACGTGAAGCCTGATTCTCTGCTATGACATGAAGACAGATTCTGCGCTGACATAAGGCCAGATTCTCTGTTACGGGACCGCTCTCCTCTGTCTGGGTGCCGGGGCCTAAATGTGTGACAGTGGCCTGTTCCAGTGGTGGGTGACGTGAAGCCTGATTCCCTGCTATGACATGAATACAGATTCTGCGCTGACATAAGGCCAGATTCTCTGTTACGGGACCTCTCTCCTTTGCCTGGGTGCCTGGGCCTAAATGTGTGACAGTGGCCTGTTCCAGTGGTGGGTGACGTGAAGCCTGATTCTCTGCTATGACATGAATACAGATTCTGCGCTGACATAAGGCCAGATTCTCTGTTACGGGACCTCTCTCCTCTGCCTGGGTGCCTGGGCCTAAATGTGTGACAGTGGCCTGTTCCAGTGGTGGGTAGAGTTGAGCGAACACCTGGATGTTCGGGTTCGACGAGTTCGGCCGAACTTTCGAAAAATGTTCGGGTTCGGGATCCGAACTCGACCCGAACTTCATCCCGAACCCGAACCCCATAGAAGTCAATGGGGACCCGAACTTTTGGGCACTAAAAAGGCTGTAAAACACACCCGGAAAGGGCTAGAGGGCTGCAAAAGGCAGCAAAATGTAGTTAAATCCCCTGCAAACAAATGTAGATAGGGAAATGATGAGTTAACATAAAATAAATAAAAATTAAACAATATTAATTGGAGTGAGGTCCCATAGCACAGAATCAGGCTTCAAGTCACCCACCAATGGAGAAGGTCACTTACTATTATTTGGACCACAGCACCCAGACAAAGGAGAGAGGTCCCACAGCAGAGAACCAGGCATCATATCACCCACCACAGGAGTAGGCCACCATTTAGTTACTTTGACCCCTACACCCAGACGGAGGAGAGAGGTTACACAGCAGAGAATCAGGCATTTAGATCACCCACCACAGGAGTAGGCCACCATTGAATCAGACCCCGGCAACCATGTCAGATGGCACAAGCATAAGCTTTATATCAATCAGCACAGGAGAAGGCGACTTTGACAGACTTTGACCCCTACACCCGGACGGAGGAGAGAGGTTTCAAAGCAGAGAATCAGGCATTTAGATCACCCACCACAGGAGTAGGCCCCAATTTAATGGGACCCCGGCAACCATGTCAGATGGCACAACCATCAGCTTCATATCAATCAGCACAGGAGAAGGCGACTTTGAAAGACTTTGACCCCTACACCCAGACGGAGGAGAGAGGTTTCACAGCAGAGAATCAGGCATTTAGATCACCCACCACAGGAGTAGGCCCCCATTGAATCAGACCCTGGCAACCATGTCAGATGGCACAACCATCAGCTTTTTATCAATCAGCACAGGAGAAGGCGACTTTGAAAGACTTTGACCCCTACACCCAGATGGAGGAGAGAGGTTTCACAGCAGAGAATCAGGCATCATATCAACCACCACAGGAGAAGCCACCATTTAGTTACTTTGACCCCTGCACCCAGGAAGAGGAGAGAGGCACCACAGCACATATTCTGGCATCATATCAGCCACCACAGGAGAAGCCACCATTGAGTTACTTTGACCCCCGCACCCAGGAAGAGGAGAGAGGCACCACAGCACATATTCTGGCATCATATCAGCCACCACAGGAGAAGCCACCATTGAGTTACTTTGACCCCCGCACCCAGGAAGAGGAGAGAGGCACCACAGCACATATTCTGGCATCATATCAGCCACCACAGGAGAAGCCACCATTTAGTTACTTTGACCCCTTCACCCAAACAGAGGAGAGAGGTTCCACATCAGAGAATCAGGCATCATATCAACCACCACAGGAGTAGGCCACAATTTAGTTTATTTGACCCCTGCACCCAGGAAGAGGAGAGAGGCCCCACAGCACATATTCTGGCATCATATCACACACCACAGGAGAAGGCCTCTTTCAGTGATTTAGGCCTTTGGACCCAGACAGAGGAGAGAGGTCAGAGATTAGCTTCATATCCCCCAGCACAGCAGAAGACCGCTTTATTTGACTTAGGCCTCAGCACCCAGACAGAAGACAGAGGTAGCATGGCAGAGGTTATGGCTTCATGTCACCCGTTAGTTTAACCGGCCACTTTCATCTGGTTAGGCCCCGGCGCCCAGACAGAGAAGAGTTTCATTCAACTGTGGGTTTCATAAAATTTGTATCAAATAAAGAAGTGGCCCGTAGCACAACAAGACATGTTTTAGGCAGTTAATAAGGACTACTCTGCACAAGGGAGGGACAGGTCCTGTGGGATCCATGCCTGGTTCATCTTTATGAAGGTCAGCTTGTCCACGTTGGCTGTGGACAGGCGGCTGCGCTTGTCAGTAATGACGCCCCCTGCCGTGCTGAATACACGTTCAGATAAAACGCTGGCCGCCGGGCAGGAAAGCACCTCCAAGGCATAACATGCTAACTCTGGCCACGTGGACAATTTCGAAACCCAGTAGTTGAATGGGGCCGAACCATCCGTCAGGATGTGGAGGGGTGTGCAGACATACTGTTCAACCATGTTAGTGAAATGCTGCCTCCTGCTAACACGTTCCGTATCAGGTGTCGGTGCAGATAGCTGTGGCGTGGAGACAAAACTTTTCCACATTTCTGCCATGCTAACCCTGCCCTCAGATGAGCTGGCCGTGACACAGCTGCTTTGGCGACCTCTTGCCACTCCTCTGCCTTCACCTTCCACCTGTTCCCCTGTGACATGTGGGAATGCTCTCAAGAGCGCCTCTATCAGCGTGCGCTTGTACTCGCGCATCTTACGGTCGCGCTCCAGTTCAGGAATTAAAGTGGGCACATTGTCTTTATACCGGGGATCCAGCAGGGTGGCCACCCAGTAGTCTGCACACGTTAAAACGTGGGCAACTCTGCTGTCGTTGCGCAGGCATTGGAGCATATATTCGCTCATGTGGGCCAGGCTACCCATGGGTAAGGACAAGCTGTCCTCTGTGGGAGGCGTATCGTCATCGTCCACCGTATCCCCCCAGCCACGCACCAGTGATGGGCCTGGGCTGCCACCCCGCTGTGAACTTGCGTCATCCTCGTCCCCCTCCACCGCCTCCTCCTCATCCTCCTCGTCCTCCAGTACAGTGCCTTGGCTGGCGACTTGTGAACCTGTCCTCTGCTGCTTAAACAAACCTCCCTCTGAGCCACTTCGAACAGACTGGCCCGAAAGTGTTAGAAACGAGCCCTCATCCTCCTCCTCCTCCTCCACCTGGGCCACCTCCTCTAACATCATTGCCCTAAGTGTTTTCTCAAGGAGACATAGAAGTGGTATTGTAACGCTGATAACAGTGTCATCGCCACTGGCCATGTTGGTGGAGTACTCGAAACAGCGCAGCAGGGCACACAGGTCTCGCATGGAGGCCCAATCATTGGTGGTGAAGTGGTGCTGTTCGGCAGTACGACTGACGCGAGCGTGCTGCAGCTGAAACTCCACTATGGCCTGCTGCTGCTCGCACAGTCTCTCCAGCATGTGCAAGGTGGAGTTCCACCGGGTGGGCACGTCGCATATGAGGCGGTGAGCGGGAAGGCCGAAGTTCCGCTGTAGCGCAGACAGGCGAGCAGCGGCAGGATGTGAACGGCGGAAGCGCGCACAGACGGCCCGCACTTTATGCAGCAGCTCTGACATGTTGGGGTAGTGGTGAATGAACCTCTGCACCACCAAGTTCAGCACATGCGCCAGGCAAGGGATGTGCGTCAAACCGGCTAGTCCCAGAGCTGCCACGAGATTTCGCCCATTATCGCATACCACCAGGCCTGGCTTGAGGCCCACCGGCAGAAACCACTCGTCGGTCTGTTGTTCAATACCCCGCCACAACTCCTTTGCGCTGTGGGGCCTGTCCCCCAAACATATGAGTTTCAGAATGGCCTGCTGACGTTTACCCCGGGCTGTGCTGAAGTTGGTGGTGAAGGTGTGTGGCTGACCGGATGAGCTGGTGGAAGCAGTGGAGGAGGAAGCCGAGTAGGAGGAGGAGGCTACAGGAGGCAGAGAATGATGCCCTGCGATCCTAGGGGGCGGAAGGACGTGCGCCAAGGAACTGTCCACCGGGGGCCCAGCCGCCACTACATTCATCCAGTGTGCAGTTAGTGAGATATAGCGTCCCTGGCCGTGCTTACTGGTCCACGTATCTGTGGTTAGGTGGACCTTGCCACAAATGGCGTTGCGCAGTGCACACTTGATTTTATCGGACACTTGCATGTGCAGGGAAGGCACGGCTGTCTTGGAGAAGTAGTGGCGGCTGGGAACCACATACTGCGGGACAGCCATGGCCATCAGCTGTTTGAAGCTGTCTGTGTCCACCAGCCGGAATGACAGCATTTCAAAGGCCAGCAGTTTAGAAATGCTGGCGTTCAGGCCAAGGGCTCGAGGGTGACTCGGGGGGAATTTGCGCTTCCTCTCTAAGGTTTGAGATATTGAGAGCTGAACGCTGCTGTGTGATATAGTGGAGACGCTAGTTGACGGTGGCGGTGGTGGTGGTGTCGGTGGCACATCCTCTGTTTGCTGCTCGGCAGGTGGCAACATTCCTCTCGAGGCGGAAGCCGAGGCAGCAGCGGTAGAGGGAGCAGGGGGAGCCTCAGCGAGTGCCTGGTTTTTAAGGTGTGTACCCCACTGCAGTTCATGCTTTGCATGTAGATGCCTGGTCATGCAGGTTGTGCTGAGGTTCAGAACGTTAATGCCTCGCCTCAGGCTCTGATGGCAGAGCGTGCAAGTCACTCGGGTCTTGTCGGTAGGACATTGTTTAAAGAAGTGCCATGCCAGGGAACTCTTTGAAGCTGCCTTTGTGGGGCTGGGTCCCTGTTGGCGATGTCCAGTAGCAGGCGAACTCTGGGGGCGGCGGCTCGTCTGCTTTGGCCCCCTGCTCCCTCTTTGGCTTCGCTGTTGTCTCGGTCTCACCACTACCTCTTCCTCTGAACTGTGAAAGTCATCGCCACGACCTTCAGTCCATGTGGGGTCTAAGACCTCATCGTCCTCTGCATCGTCTTCCACCCAGTCTCCCTCCCTGACCTCCTCCTGTTCAGTCTGCACACTGCAAAAAGACGCGGCAGTGGGCACCTGTGTTTCGTCATCATCAGAGAGTCGGTGACTCTGCTGTGGTGGTATTCCCATGTCCTCTTCATCTGGAGACATAAGTGGTTGTGCGTCAGTGCATGGTATGTCTTCCTCCACTGGGGAAGGGCTAGGTGGACGCCCCTGGGAAACCCTGGAAGCAGAGTCTTCAAACAGAAGAAGAGACTGCTGCATAACTTGTGGCTCAGACCGTTTCCCTGATATGCTTGGGGGTGATGTGACAGACTGATGGGCTTGGTTTTCAGGTGCCACCTGTGCGCTTTCCGCAGAAGACTGGGTGGAAGACCATGTGGTGAACGTGCTGGAAGCACTGTCGGCCACCCAATCGATTAATGACTGTACCTGCTCAGGCCTTACCATCCTAAGAGCGGCATTGGGCCCCACGAGATATTGCGGTACATTCTGCCGGCTAGTTGAGGGAGTTCGTTCCCTACTGTGTGCGCCTGGGGCCGAACGGCCACGTCCTCTACCAGCAACAGAGGCTCCACGGACACCACCACGACCGCGTCCTCGTCCCTTAATAGTATTTTTCTTCATTGTTGCGATTCAACTCGCACCACAATGAAATATATTATTTTTTATAAGCAAAATCCCCTCACTGGAATACTTTCAGTCTTTTGACTGTATGGATTACAGATGGAATGACTGTTATATGTGAGTACCGCTTTCTTTGACAGATTCTAGTATGGGTACATATATGTTTTCCCAACCCCAGCACATTAGTTTGCTAATTCCAGATGTATGAAACGCAGGCCTAACTGTATCTAGTATATTGAACGCCAGATAAACTAACTTGGCCTTTTTTAAATAAAAAAAAAATTCCCTCACTGGAATACTTTCAGTCTTTTGACTGTATGGATTACAGATGGAATGACTGTTATATGTGAGTACCGCTTTCTTTGACAGATTCTAGTATGGGTACATATATGTTTTCCCAACCCCAGCACATTAGTTTGCTAATTCCAGATGTATGAAACGCAGGCCTAACTGTATCTAGTATATTGAACGCCAGATAAACTAACTTGGCCTTTTTTAAATAAAAAAAATCCCCTCACTGGAATACTTTCAGTCTTTTGACTGTATGGATTACAGATGGAATGACTGTTATATGTGAGTACCGCTTTCTTTGACAGATTCTAGTATGGGTACATATATGTTTTCCCAACCCCAGCACATTAGTTTGCTAATTCCAGATGTATGAAACGCAGGCCTAACTGTATCTAGTATATTGAACGCCAGATAAACTAACTTGGCCTTTTTTAAATAAAAAAAAAATTCCCTCACTGGAATACTTTCAGTCTTTTGACTGTATGGATTACAGATGGAATGACTGTTATATGTGAGTACCGCTTTCTTTGACAGATTCTAGTATGGGTACATATATGTTTTCCCAACCCCAGCACATTAGTTTGCTAATTCCAGATGTATGAAACGCAGGCCTAACTGTATCTAGTATATTGAACGCCAGATAAACTAACTTGGCCTTTTTTAAATAAAAAAAAAATTCCCTCACTGGAATACTTTCAGTCTTTTGACTGTATGGATTACAGATGGAATGACTGTTATATGTGAGTACCGCTTTCTTTGACAGATTCTAGTATGGGTACATATATGTTTTCCCAACCCCAGCACATTAGTTTGCTAATTCCAGATGTATGAAACGCAGGCCTAACTGTATCTAGTATATTGAACGCCAGATAAACTAACTTGGCCTTTTTTAAATAAAAAAAAAATTCCCTCACTGGAATACTTTCAGTCTTTTGACTGTATGGATTACAGATGGAATGACTGTTATATGTGAGTACCGCTTTCTTTGACAGATTCTAGTATGGGTACATATATGTTTTCCCAACCCCAGCACATTAGTTTGCTAATTCCAGATGTATGAAACGCAGGCCTAACTGTATCTAGTATATTGAACGCCAGATAAACTAACTTGGCCTTTTTTAAATAAAAAAAATTCCCTCACTGGAATACTTTCAGTCTTTTGACTGTATGGATTACAGATGGAATGACTGTTATATGTGAGTACCGCTTTCTTTGACAGATTCTAGTATGGGTACATATATGTTTTCCCAACCCCAGCACATTATTTTGCTAATTCCAGATGTATGAAACGCAGGCCTAACTGTATCTAGTATATTGAACGCCAGATAAACTAACTTGGCCTTTTTTAAATAAAAAAAATTCCCTCACTGGAATACTTTCAGTCTTTTGACTGTATGGATTACAGATGGAATGACTGTTATATGTGAGTACCGCTTTCTTTGACAGATTCTAGTATGGGTACATATATGTTTTCCCAACCCCAGCACATTAGTTTGCTAATTCCAGATGTATGAAACGCAGGCCTAACTGTATCTAGTATATTGAACGCCAGATAAACTAACTTGGCCTTTTTTAAATAAAAAAAAAATTCCCTCACTGGAATACATTATGGCTTTTCACTGTATGGATTACAGGTGGACTGGTATTAGTAGGGGTGACACAAGCACACCCAAGTCCCTGATGTAGGATTTCTATGGCACAGACCACTATTACAAGTGATTAATGGACGTTGGGAGAGATTGTGCTGCAGCACTAGTCCCAAGATGGCCGCCGCCTATCAGCCCAGTAACATGTGCCACAAAATGGTCTGCACAACCTTTAAAAAAAATAGCCTTGGACTGTGCTGCTAAATCGCTATTGGTCTGAATCCCAGGTGTAGATGTCTGACTTGTTTGGAGCTTTGGAATGCACACTGTGGCAGCTTCTGCTGCAGCACTACAAGTCGCAAAATGGCGGCCGGCGGTCAGCCCAGGTACATGTGGATGGAAAAATCACTCTGGCCACTCTAAAAATAGCCAATCCCTATCAAAAAAGCAGCTCAGCTGCAGTTGTTCAGATGAATCACAGGTGGAGGAGAGAAATTTGCTTCCAGTTATTCAATTATCCCTGCCTATTCTCGCCCTAGCATCAGCTGCGTCTATCCCTGTTCTATTCACATCGGGAGTGAGCACGTCCCGACGTGCGCACAAGCTTATAAAGAGGCTGAGTCACATGCTGCACTTGGCCAATCACAGCCTTGCCAATAGTAGGCATGGCTGCGATGGCATCTTAGGGCAAGTAGTATGATGCATGTTGATTGGCTGCTTTGCAGCCTTTCAAAATGCGCCAAAATACATGCCGAACGACGAACCCGAACCCGAACTTTTACGAAAAAGTTCGGGTTCGGGTCCGTGTCACGAACACCCCAAAATTCGGTACGGACCCGAACTATGCTCGAACTGTTCGCTCAACACTAGTGGTGGGTGATGTGAAGCCTGATTCTCTGCTATGACATGAAGACAGATTCTGCGCTGACATAAGGCCAGATTCTCTGTTACGGGACCGCTCTCCTCTGTCTGGGTGCCGGGGCCTAAATGTGTGACAGTGGCCTGTTCCAGTGGTGGGTGATGTGAAGCCTGATTCTCTGCTATGACATGAAGACAGATTCTGCGCTGACATAAGGCCAGATTCTCTGTTACGGGACCTCTCTCCTCTGCCTGGGTGCCTGGGCCTAAATGTGTGACAGTGGCCTGTTCCAGTGGTGGCTGACGTGAAGCCTGATTCTCTGCTATGACATGAAGACAGATTCTGCGCTGACATAAGGCCAGATTCTCTGTTACGGGACCGCTCTCCTCTGTCTGGGTGCCGGGGCCTAAATGTGTGACAGTGGCCTGTTCCAGTGGTGGGTGACGTGAAGCCTGATTCTCTGCTATGACATGAAGACAGATTCTGCGCTGACATAAGGCCAGATTCTCTGTTACGGGACCGCTCTCCTCTGTCTGGGTGCCGGGGCCTAAATGTGTGACAGTGGCCTGTTCCAGTGGTTGGTGACGTGAAGCCTGATTCTCTGCTATGACATGAATACAGATTCTGCGCTGACATAAGGCCAGATTCTCTGTTACGGGACCTCTCTCCTCTGCCTGGGTGCCTGGGCCTAAATGTGTGACAGTGGCCTGTTCCAGTGGTGGGTGACGTGAAGCCTGATTCTCTGCTATGACATGAAGACAGATTCTGCGCTGACATAAGGCCAGATTCTCTGTTACGGGACCGCTCTCCTCTGTCTGGGTGCCGGGGCCTAAATGTGTGACAGTGGCCTGTTCCAGTGGTGGGTGACGTGAAGCCTGATTCTCTGCTATGACATGAATACAGATTCTGCGCTGACATAAGGCCAGATTCTCTGTTACGGGACCTCTCTCCTCTGCCTGGGTGCCTGGGCCTAAATGTGTGACAGTGGCCTGTTCCAGTGGTGGGTGACGTGAAGCCTGATTCTCTGCTATGACATGAAGACAGATTCTGCGCTGACATAAGGCCAGATTCTCTGTTACGGGACCGCTCTCCTCTGTCTGGGTGCCGGGGCCTAAATGTGTGACAGTGGCCTGTTCCAGTGGTGGGTGAAGTGAAGCCTGATTCTCTGCTATGACATGCAGACAGATTCTGCGCTAACATATGGCCAGATTCTCTGTTACGGGACCGCTCTCCTCTGTCTGGGTGCCTGGGCCTAAATGTGTGACAGTGGCCTGTTCCAGTGGTGGGTGACGTGAAGCCTGATTCTCTGCTATGACATGAATACAGATTCTGCGCTGACATAAGGCCAGATTCTCTGTTACGGGACCTCTCTCCTCTGCCTGGGTGCCTGGGCCTAAATGTGTGACAGTGGCCTGTTCCAGTGGTGGCTGACGTGAAGCCTGATTCTCTGCTATGACATGAAGACAGATTCTGCGCTGACATAAGGCCAGATTCTCTGTTACGGGACCTCTCTCCTCTGTCTGGGTGCCGGGGCCTAAATGTGTGACAGTGGCCTGTTCCAGTGGTGGGTGACGTGAAGCCTGATTCTCTGCTATGACATGAATACAGATTCTGCGCTGACATAAGGCCAGATTCTCTTTTACGGGACCTCTCTCCTCTGCCTGGGTGCCTGGGCCTAAATGTGTGACAGTGGCCTGTTCCAGTGGTGGGTGACGTGAAGCCTGATTCTCTGCTATGACATGAAGACAGATTCTGTGCTGACATAAGGCCAGATTCTCTGTTACGGGACCTCTCACCTCTGTCTGGGTGCCTGGGCCTAAATGTGTGACAGTGGCCTGTTCCAGTGGTGGGTGACGTGAAGCCTGATTCTCTGCTATGACATGAAGACAGATTCTGCGCTGACATAAGGCCAGATTCTCTTTTACGGGACCTCTCTCCTCTGTCTGGGTGCCTGGGCCTAAATGTGTGACAGTGGCCTGTTCCAGTGGTGGGTGACGTGAAGCCTGATTCTCTGCTATGACATGAAGACTGATTCTGCGCTGACATAAGGCCAGATTCTCTGTTACGGGACCTCTCTCCTCTGTCTGGGTGCCGGGGCCTAAATGTGTGACAGTGGCCTGTTCCAGTGGTGGGTGACGTGAAGCCTGATTCTCTGCTATGACATGAAGACTGATTCTGTGCTGACATGAAGCCAGATTCTCTGCTATGGCATGAAGAGACTGATTCTCTGCTGACATGAAGCCAGATTCTTTGCTATGGCATGAAGAGACTGATTCTCTGCTGACGTGAAGCCAGATTCTCTGCTATGGGACCTCTGTCCAACTGATATTGGTTAATTTTTATTTTTTTTATTTTTATTTTAATTCATTTCCCTATCCACATTTGTTTGCAGGGGATTTACCTACATGTTGCTGCCTTTTGCAGCCCTCTAGCTCTTTCCTGGGCTGTTTTACAGCCTTTTTAGTGCCGAAAAGTTCGGGTCCCCATTGACTTCAATGGGGTACGGGTTCGGGACGAAGTTCGGGTCGGGTTCGGATCCCGAACCCGAACATTTCAGGGAAGTTCGGCCGAACTTCTCGAACCCGAACATCCAGGTGTTCGCTCAACTCTAGTTAGGTCATGTGATATTTTTATAGAGCTGTTTGTTATGGACTTGGAGATACCTAATATGTATACTTTTTAGATTTTTTTTCACGTTAGCACAATAATAGCAATTTTGAAGCAAAAAATAATCATATTTTAGTGTCTCCATAGTCTGAGAGCCATAGCTTTTTTATTTTTTGACCGATTCTCTTAGGTAGGGTCTCATTTTTTGAGGGATGAGGTGACGGTCTGATTGGTACTATTTTAGGGGGCATACACCTTTCTGATCACTTGCTGTTGCAATTTTTGTGATGTAATGTGACAAAAATAGCTTTTTTTACACAGTTTATTATTATTATTTTTTTACTGTGTTCACCTGAGCGGTCAGGTCATGTGATATTTTTATAGAGCTGTTTGTTACGGATGTGGCGATACCTAATATGTATATTTTTTTTAATTTTTTTTTCACTTTAGCACAATAATAGCAGTTTTGAAGCAAAAAATAATGATATTTTAGGGTCTCTATAGTCTGAGAGCCATAGCTTTTTTATTTTTTGACCGATTCTCCTAGGTAGGGTCTCATTTTTTGCGGAATGAGGTGACGGTCGAATTGGTGCTATTTTGGGGGGCATACGCCTTTTTGATCACTTGCTGTTGCAATTTTTGTGATGTAATGTGACAAAAAAAGGCTTTTTATTTACACAGGTTTTATTTATTTTTCACCTGAGTGGTTAGGTCATGTAATATTTTTATAGAGCTGGTTGTTACGGATGTGGCGATACCTAATATGTATATTTTTTATGTATTTCACTTTGGCACAATAATAGCAGTTTTGAAACAAAAAAAATTATGTTTTAGTGTCTCCATGTTCTGAGAGCTATAGTTTTTTTATTTTTTGGGCGATTGTCTTAGGTAGGGGCTCATTTTTTGCGGGATGAGGTGACGGTTTTAATGATACCATTTTGGGGGGCATACGCCTTTGTGATGTAAGGTGACAAAATTGGCTTTTTTTTACACGGTTTTTATTTTTATTTTTTTATGGTGTTTATCGGACAGGGTGGATCATGTGATATATTTATAGAGCTGGTAATTACGGACGCGGCGATACCTAATATGTGTGTTTTTTTTTTCCTGTTTTGTATTATAAAATAAGGGGAAAGTGGCGTTTTTTTTTTCTTTTTTACTTTAGAAATTTTATTACTTTATTAGTTTTATTAAAAACACTTTTTTTTTTTTTTTTTTACTTTACTTTATTTATAACATTCACTTTTGGGGGTCTGATCCCCTCTGCAATGCATTACAATACATCTGTATTGTAATGTATTGCCTGTTAATGTATGACACTGAGTCATACACTAACAGGTTGCCTAGGAGACCCAGCCTGAGTGGACCTATGACATATTTATGAGGTGGAAGCAGCATGAGGAGACCACAGGGTGGCCTAATGACAGAGCATGGAGGTGGCAGCAGCAGCATCGGGAGGAGGCTACAGAGTGGCACAATGACAGTCTGTAGTTGGCAGCAGCATGAGGAGACCGCAGAGTGGCCAAATGACAGAGTGTGGAGGTGGAAGCAGCATCAGGAGGAGGCCACAGAGTGGCAAGATGACAGAGTCTGGAGGTGGCGACAGCAGCAGCATCAGGAGGATACCACAGAGTGGCAAGGTGACATAGTGTGGAGATGACAGTAGCAACAGCAGCATCAGGATACCACAGAATGGCAAGGTGACATAGTGTGGAGATGGTAGTAACAGCAGCATCAGGAGGATACCACAGAGTGGCAAGGTGACATAGTGTGGCGATGGCAGCAGCAGCAAGAGGATACCACAGAATGGCAAGGTGGCATAGTGTGGATATGGTAGTAACAGCAGCATCAGGAGGATACCACAGTGTGGCAAGGTGACATAGTGTGGAGATGGCAGCAGCATCAGGATGCAACAGAGAGTCACAGTGACATAGTGTGGAGATTTTCAGCAGCAGCATCAGGATACCACAGAGTGGCAAGGTGACATAGTGTGGAAATGGTTGTAGCAGCAGCATCAGGAGGATACCACACAGTGACAAGGTGACATAGTGTGGAGATGGCAGTAGCAGCAGCATCAGGAAGATACCAAAGAGTGGCAAGATGACATAGTGTGGAGATGGTAGTAGCAGCAGCATCGGGAGGATACCACAGAGTGGCAAGGTTACATAGTGTGGAAATAGCAGCAGCATTAGGATACCACACAGTGGCAAGGTGACATAGTGTGGAGATGGCAGTAGCAGCAGCATCAGGAGACCACAGAGTGTCAAGGTGACCTAGTGTGGAGATGGCAGTAGCAGCAACATCAGGAGGAAACCACACCACAGATAGGCAGCGACCAACTGACTACAAAGAGCATGAGCAACTGGCAGGTGTCACGCATGAGCTGCCACTGGCTGACATCGAAGTTACACAGGGGAGTACTCCTATCCGCTTAGATCATCAAGAAATCGTTGATGGCCTTTCTCTGTTCATATAGTCGGTCCAACATATGGAGGGTGGAATTCCAATGGGTGGAAACATCGCATATCAGCCTATGTTGGGGGATGCCGTTTTGCCGCTTCAGCTCAAGGAGGGTGTGCTGTGTGGTGTACGAGTGGCTGAAGTGCATGCAAAGTTTCCTGGCCATTTTTAGGATGTCTTGAAGATGGGTGGAAGACTTCAAGAACCGCTTGAGCCAGAGAGCATGTGTGCGGGCGTACACAGGTGACACCCGCACCTCCCCCTCGTGAAATGAGCTCCCAGCCCAGGTGAGATGCTCCCACTGCGAGACAGCCTCCTACTACCCGATCCCTGCAGCTGAACCCTGCTATGAACACTGGAGCATGCCCTGTAGTGAACTATTCGCCTCTGACGCTTGCGTGGTAAAAAAGCATATCGGAGAATTGATGTACAGATGAATCCTAGCGGCTATTTAGGTTCTTGATGGAAGAGGAGCAGAAGCAGATTGTTGATCAGGTTTGAGCGCTGTACACCCTCTCTGGCCTCGGCGTGCCCCGCCGGATGAAAAGAGGGCGGACTGGGTCGTGAGTCATCAGGGTTGGGTGGTCGGGTAGCACTTCGCGATACCCCGGTCCACTACCGAGGTGAGACAGGGAATTGTACGGGGGACCCCAAGAGGGGACTAAAAGCCGGAAAAACTGACAGGTTCCGATTCTCTGTGAGGAACTAGGTGGAAGTCTTTCCCCTTATCTGGGGTTATAAGCGGGGGGTTTATCCTGAATTTACGTCTTGAGTCGAGGAAGGAGAGACGATAGCTCGGGTAGAGACAGGTATGGAAGGTGGTAGAAGTAACTGAAAAGTTGTGGAATACCCTGATCTTGTCTTTTTCTGGAGGACTCTTTTCTGTAAAGCACCTGGTTGTGTGTGGTGAGGTGCTTGCTGAAAAACACTGACTATGGTCGATGGAGGGAGAAAGCCAGCAACTAGTCAGCAAATATAATTGGATATATTTTGCTGAAAAATAACTTATGCAAGATAAAATCTAACGGTGGAGCTTCTCCCCCCTTCTTCTCTCCTACCCCGTAAACTCTCAGGGGGTTATTGGAACTACGACGAGGTTGGAGTTTTGGAAGATCCTATACTGATTCCCTGTTGTTTTCTTCTAGACCCCTATATAGGAGAACTGCATGATTCGTCTTTTTTTTTTATGTATACTGGACTAACTGTCATTATAAGAACGTTATTTACAGTTTGAGAGAAGTAGCCTGGTATAAATCGCCTGTTGTAGAAAGCCAACAAGACTTACCAGCTAACTAATGAAGATTTGATTTTGTTGCTCACATCTTGTGTGTTGGGTAGTGGACTGGGAAAGAAAAGAAGGGGAGAAAAAAGAGAACGGAAAGAAAGAAAAAGGGAAATAAAGAAAAAAGAAAGGAAGGAAAGGAAAAAAAGAAGGGAGGAAAAAAAAAAAAGGGGGGGATAAAAAAAAAAGAGGGGGAAGGAAAAGGAGAGGGAAAGAGGAGCGAAGGAGAGGGAAAAAGAGAGGGGAAGGAGAAAGGGGAGAAAAAGGGAAAAGAAAGGGGAAGAAAGGAGAGAAGAAAAAGGAAAGAGAAAAAAAAAGAGGGATTTTTGTCTCCCCTGTTCTTTTCCTCCACATTGTTGTCCTGCTTTAAAATACTGCAATGTCTAGACAGGGGGTAGGAAAGAAGGGGCGAAACCATCCAGAAATAAATACCTCGAGTTCCCCAATAGCGATGTCCCGAACTATTCGCCGGCGAACAGTTCCCAGCGAACATCGCTTGTTCAGGTTCGCCGCGGCGGGCGAACATATGCGATGTTCGGTCCGCCCCCTATACGTCATCATTAAGCAATCTTTGACCCTGTACCTCACAGTATGCAGACACATTCCAGCCAATCAGCATACCCTACCTCCCAGACCCTCCCACCCTCCTATCAGAAAGCAAGGACAGCATCCATCTTAGATTCATTCTGAAGCTACAGTGTTAGTTAGAGCAGGGAGAGTGCTGCTGCTGCTGAATTAATAGGGAAATCGTTAGCTAGGCCAGTGTTCTATGTCCACTCCAGTCCTCAAAGACGCATCTGCTGTAAGGGCAGCATCCTGACAGCACCCCAAAAAGCCCATTTTAGGGCTGGTACATCAGTCTGCTTTTTCTTTTCTTTCTATATATACATTGCAGTTGCCTGCCCGTGTGTGAGAGGCCACAGGCCCACAGACTGTACTGTGTGCACACCACTCATATCGGGTAGCACAGTACCTTGCAGATAAAAAAGTCATTTCATTTTTACCATTTAATATAAATGCTGTTGCCTGCCAGTGTCAGGCCCACTGACTGTACTGGGCCCACTGCCAGTGCCCACCACTTATATCGGGTGGCACAGTACCTTGCAGATAAAAAAGTCATTCAATTTTTTCTCTGTAATATAATTGCAGTTGCCTGCCAGTGAAGTGTCAGGCCCACAGACTACTGTGCCCACTGCCCACCACTCATATCGGGTGGCACAGCACCTTGCAGATAAAAAAGTCATTAAATTTTTTCTCTGTAATAAAATTGCAGTTGCCTGCCAGTGTGTGTCAGGCCCACAGACTGTACTGTGCCCACTGCCCACCACTCATATCGTGTGGCACAGTACCTTGCAGATAAAAAAGTCATTTAATTTTTACCCTTTAATATTATTGCAGTTGCCAGCCAGTGTGTGTCAGGCCCACTGACTGTACTGTGCCCCATGCCAGTGCCCACCACTCATATCGGGTGGCACAGTACCTTGCAGATAAAAAAGTAATGTAATTTTTTCTCTGTAATAAAATTGCAGTTGCCTGCCAGTGTGTGTCAGGCCCACAGACTGTACTGTGCCCACTGCCCACTACTCATATCGGGTGGCACAGTACCTTGCAGATAAAAAAGTCATTTAATTTTTTCTCTGTAATATAATTGCAGTTGCCTGCCATTGAGTGTTAGGCCCACAGACTGTACTGTGCCCACTGCCCACCACTCATATCGGGTGGCACAGTACCTTGCAGATAAAATGTCATTAAATTTTTACCCTTTAATTTAATTGCAGTTGCCTGCCAGTGTGTGTCAGGCCCACTGACTGTACTGTGCCCACTGCCAGTGCCCACCACTCATATCGGGTGGCACAGTACCTTGCAGATAAAAAAGTCATTTAATTTTTTCTCTGTAATATAATTGCAGTTGCCTGCCAGTGAGTGTCAGGCCCACAGACTGTACTGTGCCCACTGCCCACCACTCATATCGGGTGGCACAGTACCTTGCAGATAAAAAAGTCATTTAATTTTTTCTCTGTAATATAATTGCAGTTGCCTGCCAGTGAGTGTCAGGCCCACAAACTGTACTGTGCCCACTGCCCACCACTCATATCGGGTGGCACAGCACCTTGCAGATAAAGTCATTTAATCTTTTCTCTATAATATAATTACCCAAAAAAATTTAATAAAACTAACTTACATATGTATGAAGATCCAAAAAACTTTATTGTAAGTATATATAAACATATAAACAATACATACATATATAATAAAACAGGCAGCACAAGGCGGGACACACAGATGAGTAGCAGGACCCAAGGAGAGGCCGGGAGATCAGTGCACAAAATAACAGGGAAAAAAGAATGCTAGCTGAAAAAGCATATCTCAAAACCTCATAGCAGCAACGCCCCAAACAAAGTGCAAAGGAGGCAATTGTGGAGATTGAGGTTGGAATGAAAAAGGACAAAGTATAAACATACCCTGACTGGTGCAAAGATCTCTCGGCCGACTCCTGGGGTCCGATGTTTTTGATATTATTCTGTCCGGTTAATATTGGTTGTCTATAATATAATTGCAGTTGCCTGCCAGTGTGTGTCAGGCCAACAGACTACTGTGCCCACTGCCCACCACTCATATCGGCTGGCACAGTACCTTGCAGATAAAAAAGTCATAAAATTTTTGCTCTGTAATATATTTACAGTTGCCTGCCAGTGAGTGTCAGGCCCACAGACTGTACTGTGCCCACTGCCCACCACTCATATCGGGTGGCACAGTACCTTGCAGATAAAAAAGTCATTTAATTTTTTCTCTGTAATATAATTGCAGTTGCCTGCCAGTGAGTGTCAGGCCCACAAACTGTACTGTGCCCACTGCCCACCACTCATATCGGGTGGCACAGCACCTTGCAGATAAAAAAGTCATTTAATCTTTTCTCTATAATATAATTACCAAAAAAAATTGAATAAAACTAACTTACATATGTATGAAGATCCAAAAAACTTTACTGCCAGTGCCCACCACTCATATTGAGTGGCACAGTACCTTTCAGATAAAAAAGTCATTTAATTTTTACCCTTTAATATAATTGCAGTTGCCTGCCAGTGAGTGTCAGGCCCACTGACTGTACTGTGCCCACTGCCCACCACTCATATCGGGTGGCACAGTACCTTGCAGATAAAATAGTCATTTAATTTTTACCCTTTAATATAATTGCAGTTGCCTGCCAGTGTGTGTCAGGCCCTCTGACTGTACTGTGCCCACTGCCAGTGCCCACCACTCATATCATAACAAAGTCATTACATTTTTTCTCTGTAATATAATTGCAGTTGCCTGCCAGTGTGTGTCAGGCCCACTGACTGTACTGTGCCCACTGCCCACCACTCATATCGGGTGGCACAATACCTTGCAGATAAAAAAAATAATTAAATTTTTACCCTTTAATATAATTGCAGTTGCCTGCTAGTGTGTGTCAGGCCCACAGACTTTTCTGTGCCCACTGCCAATGCCCACCACTCATATCGGGTGGCACAGTACCTTGCAGATGAAGTCATTACATTTTTACCCTTTAATATAATTGCAGTTGCCTGCCAGTGTGTGTCAGGCCCACAGACTGTACTGTGCCCACTGCCAATGCCCACCACTCATATTGGGTGGCACAGTACCTTGCAGATAAAAAATTCATTTAATTTTTACCCTTTAACCACCTCAGCTCCCCTAGCTTAAACCCCCTTAATGACCAGACCACTTTTTACAATTCTGCACTACACTACTTTCACGGTTTATTGCTCGGTCCTACAACTTACCAAATTAATTTTACCTCCTTTTCTTCTCACTAATAGAGTTTTCATTTGCTGGTATTTCATTGTTGCTGAGATTTTAACTTTTTTTGTTATTAATCGAAATTGACCAAAATTTTTGCAAAAAAATGAAATTTTTAACTTTCTGTTGTAAAATTTTTCAAACAAAACAACATTTCAATATAAATTTTTCTCTAAATGTATTGTTCTACATGTCTTTGATAAAAAAAAATGCAATAAGTGTATATTTATTGGTTTGCGCAAAAGTTATGGCGTTTACAAACTATGGTACAAAAATGTGAATTTCCGCATTTTGAAGCAGCTCTGACTTTCTGAGCACCTGTCATGTTTCCCGAGGTTCTACAATGCCCAGACAGTAGAAACATTCCACAAATGACCCCATTTCGGAAAGTAGACACCCTAAGGTATTCGCTGATGGGCATAGTGAGTTCATGGAAGTTTTTATTTTTTGTCACAAGTTAGCGGAAAATTATTATTATTTTTTTCTTTTTTTCTTACAAAGTCTCATATTCCACTAACTTGTGACAAAAAAATAAAATTTTACATGAACTCACCATACCCCTCACGGAATACCTTGGGGTCCGCTCCACAGATAGGGTTGCAAAATTGGAATATTTTCTCCCACCATGATAAGAGGTTTGGACATTCCCACCAGATATGTAGATAGGAGCCTCTCTCGGCTAAGCATCTCCAACATCTGTCGCAGCCAGATGACGAGTAACTAGAGACAATATCCGGTGTCTTATACCACCTAGTAATAATCTTGTATCTGTTCTCTTGAATGCGTACGCATCTTGAAGATTTATGTGGGGAGTTTAAGATAATGTCAATTTCTTTAGCTGAGAAAGTATGTTTTAAATCTTTCTCCCATAGGCCAATGAAGGAGGGTGAAACAGAAGAGGTATGAGATCTGATTCTGCTATAAAGCTGCGATATCGCCTTTGTGGGACCTTGCGGGCTATCTATCAAGCTCTCAAACCAGTTTAGAGGTCTTATAAGGTCACCAAAAGAGATGTGTTGAGATAAGTAGGCCTTGATGAAATATACTGGGTTCTTAAGCGTAAGAGAAGGGGGGATTGAGAGACTTTCCCTTAATCTGCTTAAAGACAAGGGCGTATTGTCATGAAATAAATCTCTCAGGCTAATAACAGAATCTCTAAGGTTTGTGGGTAAGCTGTCCTGGAAAACTTTAGGGGCAATTTGTAAAATATCGTGTACTTGGAGGAGTGGCGATGGGAAGAGGACTTGGAAGTGAGTGGATTGGAACCATTTCCAGGCATTGCAAGTGGCTTTAATCAGGGGAGTTGCATCCGAAGGAATAGGGGGGAGACATTTGTGGCCTAACAGAAGAGCTTTAAAGGATGAATTGGCTAAAGATTGTTCTATCTGGACGCAGGATTTGTGAGGAAGAGCCCTCATCCAATCCACAAGTCTGGAGAGGAGAACAGCTTTCCCATACAATTCAGGGTCTGGAAGGGCAATACCACCTAAAGCCTTAGGTCTATTCAGGGTCTTGTATGAGAGTCGGGCTTTTCTCTTATTCCAGATGAAGGAGCTAAATAGTGATCTAAGAGAAGTGTAGTATGAGGAAGGAATGGGGATAGGAAGGACCTGGAGTAGGTAAGTCAATTTAGGTAATACTAAGGACATAAGTAGGTTTTTTCTACCAAACCAGGATAGTATTGGCAGGTCAAGGTTTTTTAGGGTAGCAGAAATGTGGTTCAAAAGAGGTGTATAATTTAAAGCAAAAAGTTGGGAGGGGTCATTACTTATCTTAATGCCTAAGTATGTTAAATATGGGGTAGACCAATTAAAAGGGGAGTTTTGTTCCAAACGTTTCAAGGAGTTAGAAAGGCCAGTGTGTATAATTAAAGACTTGCTATGGTTGATCTTAAAGTTGGAGAATTTGCTAAATGTTTCTAAGTGGTGGTAAATCTTGGGGAGAGCGACGCTTGGGTTACCAATCATAATTAGCAGGTTGTCGGCAAAGGCCGCCGTCTTATGTTCCTGATTGTCTATACATGGAGAAAGTTCAGCACTGCTGCTACTCTCCCTAGGAGTGGCCGTCCTGTAAAGATGACTGCAAGATCACAGCGCAGACTGCTCAATGAGTTGAAGAAGAATCCTAGAGTGTCAGCTAAAGACTCACAAAAGTCTCTGGCATATGCTAACATCCCTGTTAGCGAATCTACGATACGTAAAACAATAAACAAGAATGGATTTCATGGGAGGATACCACAGAGGAAGCCACTGCTGTCCAAAAAAAACCATTGCTGCACGTTTACAGTTTGCACAAGAGCACCTGGATGTTCCACAGCAGTACTGGAAAAATATTCTGTGAACAGATAAAACCAAAGTTGAGTTGTTTGGAAGAAACACGCAACACTATGTGTGGAGAAAAAGAGGCACAGCACACCAACATCAAAACCTCATCCCAACTGTGAAGTATGGTGGTGGGGGCATCATGGTTTGGGGCTGCTTTGCTGTGTCAGGGCCTGGACGGATTGCTATCATCAAAGGAAAAATGAATTCCCAAGTTTATCAAGACATTTTGCAGGAGAACTTAAGGCCATTTTTCCACCAGCTGAAGCTCAACAGAAGATGGATGTTGCAACAGGACAACGACCTAAAGCATAGAAGTAAATCAACAACAGAATGGCTTAAACAGAAGAAAATATGTCTTCTGGAGTGGCCCAGTCAGAGTCCTGACCTCAACCCGATTGGGATGCTGTGGCATGACCTCAAGAAAGCGATTCAAACTAGACATCCCAAGAATATTGCTGAACTGAAACAGTTCTGTAAAGAGGAATGGTCAAGAATTACTCCTGACCGTTGGGCACCTCTGATCTGCAACTACAGGAAACGTTTGGTTAAAGTTATTGCTGCCAAAGGAGGTTCAACCAATTATTAAATCCAAGGGTTCACATACTTTTTCCACCTACACTGTGAATGTTTACATGGCGTGTTCAATAAAAACATGTTAACATTTAATTCTTTGTGTGTTATTAGTTTAAGCAGACTGTGATTGTCTATTGTTGTGACTTAGATGAAGATCAGATCACATTTTATGACCAATTTGTGCAGAAATCCATATAATTACAAAGGGTTCACATACTTTTTCTTGCAACTGTATATGGGTTGAAGGATTTTCCCCTTCAGCATTAAGTACCTTCCTTCAGGGTCCAAACATTGATCCAGAATCTGGAACTGAACTCCTTTTTGCATCCCTATGCTCACGCCTCTAGAGTTTGATGAGTTGGAGCCACTGTGGAACCATTGGGAAAAGTAGGAATGTGTAAGATTAGGGAAGTGGCCCAGCTTCAGGTGCGTTTCCTGGAGAAACACCACTGTAGCTCCTTCTCTCCTCAGCATCCCAAAAACCTGCCTTTTTTTAGATGGCGAATTAAAACCCCTAACGTTATAAGAAGCTATCTTTAGGTCAGTCATCTGGGACGTGAGGAGAAGTAAGTTTCGCTATGAAAGGTGTGAGAGGATGGTAATCCTTAAGCTCCAGAAAGAAGATTATGACACCTACTAGCAAAGAAAGGTCCAACCTTAGATGCGCATCCCATACCAATACCATTCTACCAGGGCCTTCTGGTGACGTGGAAACATAAAGAACAAAATAACTAGAAAAATAAAGAAACAAAAAACATAAGCAGTATATCTGCAGTATCATCAATAAGGGGGAAAAACTTTACCAAAAGAGGCAGTTGAAACAACACCAGAGCCTGAGAGCGAGCCAGGGGATCGCCTCCAGCTCTGAGTCTACCGGCAGATCTAGGAGGGGAGTTGTGAGACTGGGGAAATAAGACCGGAGGAGAGAAGTCTGCTCCAACTTTATGTAAAGAGAGGCTAAGGTCATCACTCCACCGGGCCTCAACTAATATAAGCCCCTATGAAGAGACAAGAGGCAAGAGAGGGGGACTGGGGGGGGGTTTGAAGGGGCGGAGGGGGGGGGGGGAGGGATGGGAGAGGGGAATTTGAGGGAGATAGACAAGGAGACGGAACATGAGACCAATACGAAAAATACTTATGAGTGGGAGGTATGGATTCACTTCTTCATCAACCTCACCAGTGTATAACCATCGTTTTGGCGACTAAATATTGAGAAAAAAGGGGGGGTTCAGAAAGAGTCTGTGGAGAGACGTCTAGGTGTTATCGAGTTGGTCTTCTTCCTCTGACGATGGGCTCAAAGGGTTGCGGTTTGGGAACTTCTGGTAAGGAGGCGACATCTTGGATAAAGTCCCAATTTTCGATCTCCATGCTGGGAATCTCCAGGTGCTGGAATGCTTGCTCTAGGTCAGCGTGGGATCTGATCGTAATTCTGCTCCCTTTGTATAGGAATGAGAGGCCGAAAGGGAAAGTCCATCGATAGATGATTTTCCATTGGATGAGCCACTCGGTCAGGGGCTTAAGTGCTTTGCGTTTTTTCAGGGTAATCGGAGCTAAATCCTGATAAACATGAATGCAATGATTTCTGAACAGCACTTCCGATTTTTTCCTAGCACTCTCCAATATGGCTTCCTTGTCCTGGAAGTTTAGTAGTCGGCAGATTATATCTCTGGGCGGCTCAGCTGGTTTAGGTTTAGGGCGAAGGGCCCTATGAGCCCTTTCAATAATCAGACTGGGGTGGTCCGGACCCAGAAGCTGCTCACATAAAGCCATTATTGCCTCAGGTATTTCTGAGTTAAGAATAGATTCGGGCAGGCCTTGAAACCTCAGATTATTCCTCCTGCCCCGATTTTCTTGATCTTCCAGGGCGGCATGCATGGAATTTAGGTGGTTCTGCACAGCTTGTAGGCTATTAGAAGCAGCCGATTGGAAATCAAGCATTGCGGTATGTGCGATTTCAAATTCTTCCACCCTTCCCCCAATATGCCTAATATCCTGACGCATGGAGGAAACTTCGCTTACCAGCGGCTCCAAGGCTTTGGTTAGGACTGACTTCAGGTATTTTCTTGAAATAGGAAGATTTGGGCGGCTTCCAGTATCATCCGAATCGCTATCTCTTTCAGCCAGGTCCTGGCTTTCATCATCAGGAACGGCCGCCAGCGCCATTTTGGATTCTTTAGCGACATGTATGGCCGCCGCTTTTTTTATGAATTTATCCATATCTCCAGTTGTGACAGATGGCTTCTGGTGATGCAGAGGTTCCCCTTGTCTCGGGTTGCCTATTTTCACCATTTTCTAGCCGGTATAGCAGACGTAGGCTACGGTAAAGAAATTCTTGTTAGACGGAGCTCAGACACACACCACCATCCTCGTCTGGCGCTAGCTCCGCAGATTTTTAGTTTTTTTGATATTAATCAAAAAAGACCGCAATTTTCTCAAAAAAAGTGTATTTTTAACCTTTTCTGGTAAAATTGTTCAAATATAATTACATTTCTATTCAAGTTTGTGTCAGAATTTATTGTGCTACATGTCTTTGATAAAAAAAATCCAATAAGTGTATATTTATTGGTTTGCGCAAAAGTTATAGCATTTACAAACTATGGTACAAAAATGTGAATTTCCATATTTTGAAGCAGCTCTGACTTTCTGAGCACCTGTCATGTTTCTTGAGGTGCTAGAATGCCAGGACAGTATAAATACTCCCCAATTGACCCCATTTTAGAAAGAAGACACCCCAAAGTATTCGCGGAGGGGCATGGTGAGTTCATGTATGATTTAATTTTTTTTCACAAGTTAGCAGAAAATGACACTTTGTGAGGAAAAAATAATAATAATAAATTTTCCATTTCTGCTAACTTCTGGCAAAAAAATAAAAAATCTCCCACTGACTCACTATGCCCCTCAGTGAATACCTTGGAGTGTCTACTTTCTGAAATGGGGTCATTTGTGGGGTGTGTTTACTGTTCTGGCATTTTGGGCGGGGCTAAATTGTGAGCAACCCTGTAAAGCCTAAAGGTACTCGTTGGACTTTCGGCCCCTTTACGCACCTAGGCTGCAAAAAAGTGTCACACATGTGGTATCGCCGTACTCAGAAGAAGTAGGGCAATGTGTTTTGGGGTGTATTTTTACATATACCCATGCTGGGTGAGAGAAATATCTCTGTAAATTGACAACTTTGTATAACATTTTTTAAAAAGTTGTCATTTACAGAGATATTTCTCACACACAGTATGGGTATATGTAAAAAAAAATACACCCCAAAACACATTGCCCTACTTCTTCTGTGTACGGCGATTCCAAATGTGTGACACTTTTTTTCAGCCTAGGTGCACAAAGGGGCCCAAATTCCAATGAGTACCTTTAGGATTTCACAGCGCATTTTTACGCATTTGGATTCCAAACTACTTCTCACGCTTTCGGGCCCCTAAAATGCCAGGGCAGTATAAATACCCCACAAGTGACCCCATTTTGAAAAGAAGACACCCCAAGGTATTCCGTGAGGGGTATGGTGAGTTCGTGTAAGATTTTATTTTTGTCACAAGTTAGTGGAATATGATACTTTGTAAGAAAAAACAAAAAAACTTAAAAAAATCTATTTCCGCTAACTTGTGCCAAAAAACTAAATATTCTATGAACTCGCCATGCCCCTCACGGAATACCTTGAAGTGTCTTCTTTCCAAAATGGCTTCATTTGTGGGATATTTATACTGCCCTGGCATTTTAGGGGCCCTAAAGCATGAGAAGTAGTTTGGAATTCAAATGCGTAAAAATGCCCTGTGAAATCCTAAAGGTACTTATTGGAATTTGGGCCCCTTTGCGCACCTAGGCTGCAAAAAGGTGTCACACATGTGGTATCGCCGTACTCAGAAGAAGTAGGGCAATGTGTTTTGGGGTGTATTTTTACATATACCCATTTTGTGTGTGAGAAATATCTCTGTAAATGACAACTTTTTCCATTTTTTTTATACAAAGTTGTCAATTTACAGAGATATTTCTCTCACCCAGCATGGGTATATGTAAAAATACACCCCAAAAAACATTGCCCTACTTCTCCTGAGTACAGCGATACCACATGAGTGACACTTTTTTGCAGCCAAGATGCGCAAAGGGACCCAAAAATTTCAATGAGTACCTTTAGGATTTCACAGGGCATTTTTACGCATTTGGATTCCAAACTACTTCTCACGCTTTAGGGCCCCTAAAATGCCAGGGCAGTATAAATGCCCCACAAGTGACCCCATTTTGGAAAGAAGACACCCCAAGGTATTCCGTGAGGGGCATGATCTCTTCCTGGAATTTTAGGAAGGATCCCGTTCTCTCAGCCTTACTGTAGAGAACAAAACTATTATACACAGCCAATTGAATTAAATAAACAGACACCTTTTTATACCAGCGTCTGGTGCGATGGGACACTAAATAGGGAGCCAACATCTGGTCATTGAAGTCCACCCCTCCCATGTGAAGGTTATAGTCATGTACAGAGAGGGGTTTCTCAATGACTCCAGTTGCCCTTTCAATTTGTACAGTCGTGTCTACGTGAATGGTGGACAGAAGGTAAACATCCCTCTTGTTCCTCCACTTCACCGCGAGCAGTTCTTGGTCACACAAGGCAGCCCTCTCCCCCCGTGCAAGTCGGGTATTAACGAGCCGTTGGTGAAGCCCCGGCGACTAGGTCGCGCAGTGCAACTGCATTGAATACCGACTATATGTAAGTGCCGAAAGAGGGCCACGCTTGTGTAAAAATTGTCCACGTATAAGTGGTACCCCTTGTGGAGTAAGGGTGACACCAAGTCCCAGACAATCTTGCCACTGCTCCCCAGGTAGTCTGGGCATCCGACCGGCTCCAGCTTTGAGTCTTTTCCCTCATAGACCCTAAAACGATATGTATAGCCTGTGGCCCTTTCACAGAGCTTATACAGTTTAAACCCCATACCGGGCGCGCTTGATGGGGATGTACTGTTTGATGCCAAGGCGCCCGGTAAAATGTACAAGGGGCTCGTCTATGCAGATGTTCTGATTGGGGGTATACACATCTGCAAACCTGGATGACAAATGGTCTATGAGGGGCTGAATTTTGTGGAGCTGGTCATAAGCAGGGTGGCCTCTTGGATGACGGGTTTTATTGTCAGTGAAATGCATAAAGCGCATGATGACCTCAAAAAGTGCCCTGGACATAGCAGCAGAGAACATGGGCATGTAATGTATTGGGTCTTTAGACCAATAGGACCGCAATACATTTTTTTTAGTTAGACCCATGCTGAGGATAAGGCCCAAAAATATTTTAAATTCGGAAACTGTGACTGGTTTCCACCGGAAAGGCTGGGCATAGAACTTTCCGGATTGGAGGTTATATACTGTGTGGCATAGCAGTTGGTTTCTGCCACAACTAAGTCATAGAGATCCGCAATGAAGAACAGTTCAAAAAACTCAAGGGCTGATCCTAAATGAGCTGTCTCCATGCAAACTCCAGACTGGGCGGTGAAAGGGGGCAATACGGGTGCGGCGGAAGCAGGGGATTGCCAATTTGGGTTTGCCAGCACCTCCGGGAGACTAAGGGCTCTACGGGCCTGTGAACATGGTGGCTGCGACGGGGGAGTTACTGCACGTGCCACTGTACCAGCTTGAACTGCCCTTCTGGTGCTCTCCACTTCACCAGGGAATACGGCAGTGCTGGTAGAAGGTCCAGGATGTGCTGCGCTGCTGGTGTATGCCGCACCATAAAAAAGATCAGCGCTAGCACCACTCTGCTGCAAATGAGGCTCATCACGCGGGGTATGCAGAACACTGACATGGGGTCGGGTACGCCTGACCATAGCAGGGACCTTAACCTCGTCATCTTCACTAGCGATTAGAGTGCCACTGCTGTCTACAGGTTCATATTCTGAACCACTGGATTCAGCGAGTGAGGCGTCCCCATCGCTTTCATTCCTCAGGGCCAGAATCCTGTAGTCCTCTTCAGCGGAATACCCCTTTTTTGACATTTTGGGCTAACTAAATTTAGGGGGTATTCCTCTGAGAATACCCAGGAAAAAGAGCACACCTGCCTAGTAAAAAGGAGTGCTTGAGAAGTAAAGCTGCGATTGCTAATAAAGATCCAAAAAGCTCAAAAGTGATCTTTATAGCGCCGCAGCGATTTTACAGTGTTTTTGCAGTGATCAGAAAAAAAAATCTGTCACTGCGGTGGGGCGGACTGAACGCAAGTGTGGGCACAAGATCAGGCCTGATCGGGCGAACACTGCATTTTTTGTAGAGCCTAAGGTGACCCTAATGTACTGATATAGATCTGATTGCGATCAGTCTTGATCACTTACAGGTACTATATAGTACTAGTGCTGATTAGTGATCAGTGACTAATCAGTGACTGCGGTGCGGTGGGCTGGGCGCTAACTACCTAACAAGTAGCTAACTAACTGGCGGTGATAAGGGACTCTTACAGGGGGTGATCAATGACAGGGGGGTGACAGGGGGTGATCAGGGAGTCTATATGGGGTGATCAGGGGTTAATAAGGGGTTAATAAATGACAGGGGGGGTGTAATGTGTGTGTGGTGCTTGGTACTACTTACAGAGCTGCCTGTGTCCTCTGGTGGTCGATCCAAGCAAAAGGGACCACCAAAGGAGCAGGTAGCAGGTATATCAGACGCTATTTACAAAATAGCGTCTGATATACCTATTTGATTGGTTCTTTTAAAAATCTACAGCCTGACAGCCAATGATCAGCGCTGGCAGGCTGTTGTTAAACTTGAATACTGTGCAATCCTGTGAACGCGCTCCTGTGAGTTCGCGTTCACAGGAAATCTCAGGTCTCACGAGATGACGCCAATAGGCGTCACTGAGACCTGAGAGCGCTGCCGTCCGGACGTCTATCGGCGTTACCGTTACGGCAAGTGGTTAACATACCACTCATATCGGGTAGCACAGTACATTGCACGGCGCACGCGCTGTGCCCCAAATTGGAAATAAGATGACCGACCAAGCATCTTTTTCCATCTCCCGGTTCCTAAAATCTATTCCATACACGTCCCCTGATAGGGGACGTAACAGGGATTAAACTAATAGGAATAGTACTACTTAACATACCACTCATATCGGGTAGCACAGTACATTGCATAGCGCACGTGTAGTGCCCCAAATTGGAAGTAAGAGGACCGACCAAGCATCTTTTTCCATCTCCCGGTTCCTAAAATATATTCCATACACGTTCCCTGATAGGGGACGTAACAGGGATCAAACTGATAGGAATAGTACTACTTAACATACCACTCATATCGGGTAGCACAGTACATTGCACGGTGCGCGCGCAGTGCCCCAAATTGGAAGTAAGAGGACCGACCAAACATCTTTTTCCATTTCCCGGTTCCTAAAATCTATTCCATACACCACACCGGCCCCTGATAGGGGACAAAACAGAGATTAAACTGGTAAGAACAGATTTTTTTAATAAAAAAAAAACAAAAGAGGACAGCCTCTGCGGAGCTGGGTATTTTTTTGCCGCGTTACTGAACGCTCATGCACAATGGCTGTAGGCTCATGCGTCCTTTTGCGGAGGTGACAAACCTGGTCAGTCAAACCCAAGGCAACATCATCGATATCATCCCATATGCGTTTTTTCTGGAGCATGCCCTGCGTAGAGTGCTGGATCAGGCCGTAGATGAGCATGAAGAGGAAGAGTTGTGGTCACCATCACAACCAGAAGCAGCCTTGTCGTCATCGATTGCTGGACCTGCGTTAACGCAGAGAGAGGAATCTGAAGAAGAGGAGTCGGAGGAGGAAGATGGCTTTGAGGAGGTGGAAGACCAACCACAGCAGGCGTCCCAGGGGGCTTGTTGTAACCTTTCTGGGACCCTTGGTGTTGTACGTGGCTGGGTGGAGGAAGAGACCTTCAATGACGTCAGTGAGGACATGGCTAGTATCCAACCTTGTGCAAATGGTGAGTTTGCGGTTGTGCAAATGGACTGTTTGCGGTTGTTTGTAGTGCATTAAACGGGGAGTTTGGTCTGTCAGAGTTTGGTCTGTCACTGTGAAGCGGTCGTAACCCTTACACTACCTAATCGATACAACCTCATACCTGATCGTATACACACACTGGATGTTTTAAAGCACGTTATTCCAAACAATTTAGGAATGTTAGGTGATTTATGCCATTTATGGATTAAAACCCGACTCTGCGTCAACTACGTAATTTTCCATGGGAGTTTTGCCATGGATCCCCCTCTGGCATGCCACAGTCCAGTTGTTAGTCCCCTTGAAACAACTTTTCCATCACTATTGTGGCCAGAAAGAGTCCTTGTGGGTTTTAAAATTCACCTGCCTATTGAAGTTTATGGCGGTTTGCCCGGTTCGCCCGTTCGCGAACATTTGCGGAAACTCGCGTCATCTCTACAGATAACTTTATGTTCGCGTCATCTCTACAGATAATAGCGCAACATTTGCAACTTTTGATACCACATTAGTATGAGCCTAATTTTAGGTGTGTTTTAGTGGTTTTAGAGCTTCTAGATTTAAGAGAAAGGGGATCCTGGGGCAATTTGGGGTAAGACAGTGCTATAATATTATTTAGAGTACGTGCTTTTCTATAGGTAAGGTTTGAGAGTTTGGGAATCGTTGTGCCTATGATAGGGTCTTTTAGGAGAATAGTCCAATGTTTATTCAGAATCTTTCTGATCTCAGTGTTTGGAATTATAACGTGTTATAAGGTTGAGCCTACAAACAGTGGGCTCACTCTGTTTTTTTACCTTACGTACCAAACTCTCCTTTTGACTTGTTTTTAGGACCCTAATCTCTGAATCTCGTAATAAATTCCTGGGATAGCCTTTATCCAGAAACCTTTTCTTGATAATGGAGAGCTGTTCCTTCAGCACTCCAGCATCACAGCAGTTTCTCCGGATCCTTCTCATCTGGCTGTATGGAATATTATTTTTCCATCTATTATGGTGGCAACTCTAAAAATCGAGATAACTGTTTGTGTCCACTTTTTTAAAATGCATTCTGGTGCTAATAGTGTTATTGATAATCTCTAAGTCCAAGTCCAGGAAAGTAGCCTTGGAGGAGTGTTGTTCTAATGTAAAAGTATATATATTAATGTTTTTGGCAAATGATGACAAAGTTTCAGAGTCTCCTTCCCATATAAGGATCACGTCGTCAATGTACCTCTTATAAAACCTAATATTTGGATGAGTAAGGAAACCATGTTCCTTCTCAAAAGCCCCCATAAAAATGTTCGCATAGGCAGGCGCAAATTTAGTGCCCATTGCCGTCCCTTTGCACTGCTGATAAATACAGCCCTGATCAAGATATTAAGACCACTTGAAAAATGGCAAAAAATCATATTTAGCATGGCTGGATCTTAACAAGGTTCCAAGTAGAGCTTCAACATGCAACAAGAAGAAATGGGAGTGAGACAAAACATTTTTTGAGCATTCAATTTAATGAAAACAATGAATAAACTGAAACAGGTTGTTTTTCAGCTGATCAAAAGTTTAGAACCACACCTCCAAAAAAAAAACTAAACCCCCCAAAACAGAAATCCAACTTCCAAACATGAACTCAGTAATAAGTAGCTCCGCTGTTATTGTTTATCACTTCAAAAATTCGTTTCGGCATGCTTGATGCAAGCGTTTCCATGAGGTGAGTTGGAACATTTCTACAAGTGGTGAAGACGGCCGCACGAAGGCCATCTACATTCTGGAACTGTTGTCCATTTTTGTAAACTTCCCTTGCCATCCATCCCCAAAGGTTCTTAATTGGATTTAGATCAGGGGAACACGCAGGATGGGCCAAAAGAGTGATGTTATTCTCCTGGAAGAAGTCCCTTGTCCTGCGGGCATTGTGTACTGTAGCGTTGTCCTGATGAAAAACCCAGTAGTTACCACACAGACGAGTGCCCTCAGTCATGAGGAATGCTCTCTGCAACATCTGGACATAGCCAGAAGCCGTTTGACGCCCCTGCACTTCCTGAAGCTCCATTGTTCCACTGAAGGAAAAAGCACCCCAGACCATTATGGCGCCCCCTCCACTGTGGCGCGTAGAAAACATCTCAGGTGGGATCTGCTTGTCATGCCATTAACGTTGGAAACCATCCGGATCATCAAGGTTAAATTTTTTATCATCAGAGAATAAAACTTTCTTCCACCTTTGAATGTCCCATGTTTGGTGCTCTCTTGCAAAGTCCAAACGAGCAGTTCTGTGGCGTTCAAGGAGACGAGGTCTTTGATGAAGTTTTTTGTTTTTGACGCCCTTCAGTCTCAGATGCCGTCTGATGGTTATGGGGCTGCAGTCAGCACCAATAAGGGCCTTAATTTGGGTCGAGGATCATCCAGTGTCTTGACGGACAGCCAATTGGATCCTCCGGCTCAGTGCTGGTGGAATTTTTTTGGGTCTTCCACTTGACTTTTTTGTTCCATAACCCTCAGGATCATTTAAGAAATTCCAAATGACTGTCTTACTGCGTCCCACCTCAGCGTGAGAGACCCTGCTTATGCAGTTCAAAAACCCGACCACGTTCAAAAAGGGAGAGTTTTTTTGCCTTTGCCATCACAACGTGTGACTACCTGACAGAAAATGACAATGAATCCACATCTTTGCACAGATTTGGCCTTTTAACCTCTCCAGGACACATGACTTACCGGTACGTCATGTTGTCCTGGTACTTAAGGACACATGACGTACCGGTACGTCAAATCATTGAGCAGGCACCTTGGCTAGATGCGCCGGGGGGTCCTGTGACCCCCCGACCCCGGCGATCGCAGCAAATCGCAGGTCAATTCAGACCTGTTGTTTGCTGCGGTTTCGGAAGTTTCTGATCCCCGCGGTCTGTGACCACGGGGTTCAGAAACTTAAAATAAGCTTAATTTTAATGTTTAACCCCCCCTACTGCCCTCTCTGCTATCTGCCGGCAGGCGCAGCGGGGGTGGTGCGGGGAGTGCGGCAGGGAGGGCGGGCGGTGGGGCGGGCTTGGCGGGCGGTGCTTGGGGGGGTGGGCAGGCATGCGATCATCCGCCCGCCCCATCTCTCAGGATGGCCGAGCGGTTTGCAGAGTGTCAGCACATTGCTGACATTCTGCTCAAAACGCATGACATCTGTGCTGGCACAGATGCCATGTGTTTAACTCCTTCCATGCCGCGGTCCGTAGGGACTGCTGTATGGAAAAGGTTAAGAGGGAGGGAGCTCCCTCCCTCTCTTATTGGGGACTGCTGTGCCTTTTCAGCCCCCGATGGGAGAGGGAGGGGGACCCCCAGGGAGGGGGACCCCCACCCTCCCCATCACCCACTGCTCTGCTGTGGCAGCGAATGGCTGTCCATGGTGCTGATTAGACTTCTGCTAAAGGCAGAAGTCTAATCAGACTTTGTAAAGTAAAAATACAGTACAGTACACTATGTAGGGTACTGTACTGTATTATACAGAAATCAGACCCACTGGATCTTCAAGAACCAAGTGGGTCTGGATAAAAAAAAAGTAAAAAAAAGTAAAACAAAAATTAAAAATCAAAAAACACATTTATCACTGATTAAAAAATAAAAAAATAAAAAAAATTCCCTACACATGTTTGATATCACCGTAATGACCTGATCTATAAAACGTTTACTTTACCCGAACGGTGAACGCCATAAAAATAAAAAATAAAAAACTATGATGAAATTGAAAATTTGCCCACCTTACTTCCCAAAAAAGGTAATAAATGTGATCAAAAAAGTCGTATGTACGCCAAAATAGAACCAATCAAACCGTCACCTCATCTCGCAAAAAATGAGACCCTACCTAACATAATCACCCAAAAACTGAAAAAACTATGGCTCTCAGAAAATGGAGACACTAAAACATGATTTTTTTGTTTTTGTTTCAAAAATGAAATCATTGTGTAAAACTTACATAAATAAAAAAAAAGTATACATATTAGGTATCGCCACGTCCGTAATAACCTGCTCTATAAAAATATCACATGACCTAACCCCTCAGGTGAATACCGTCCAAAAATTTTTTTTTAAAAAAAAGCTATTTTTTTTGTCACCTTACATCACAAAAAGTGTAATAGCAAGCGATCAAAATGTCACACGCACCCTAAAATAGTGCTAATAAAACCGTCATCTCATCCCGCAAAAATCATACCCTACCCAAGATATTTTCCCAAAAACTGAAAAACTAAGGCTCTCAGACTATGGAGACACTAAAACATGATTTTTTGGGTTTAAAAAATGAAATCATTGTGTAAAACTTACATAAATAAAAAAATTTAATACATATTAGGTATCGCTGCGTCCATGACAACCTGCTCTATAAAAATATTACATGATCTAACCCTTCAGGTGAATACCGTAAAAATAAACCCCAAAAAAACGGTGTAAAAAAAGCAATTTTTTGTCACCTTATATCACAAAAAGTGTAATAGCAAGCGATCAAAAAGTCATACTCACCCCAAAATAGTGCCAATAAAACCGTCATCTCATCCCGCAAAAATCATACCCAACCCAAAATCTGCCTTCCAAAAACCATACGGCGCACCTTTCCCTCTACGCCCTACTGTGTGCCCGTACAGTAGTTTATGGCCACATATGAGGTGTTTCTGCAAACTAAAGAATCGGGGCAATAAATATAGAATTTTGTTTGGCTGTTAACCCTTGCTTTGTTACTGGAAAAAATGTATTAAAATGGAAAATTTGCCCAAAAATTTAAATTCTCAAATTTCTTCTCCATTTGCCAATAACTCTTGTGCAACACATAAAAGGTTAACAAAGTTTGTAAAATCAGTTTTGAATACCTTGAGGGGTGTAGTTTCTTAGATGAGGTCACTTTCATGGAGTTTCTACTCTAGGGGTGCATCAGGGGGGCTTCAAATGGGACATAGTGTAAAAAAAAACAGTCAAGCAAAATCTGCCTTCCAAAAAACATACGGCGCACCTTTCCCTCTACGCCCTACTGTGTGCCCGTACAGTAGTTTATGGCCACATATGAGGTGTTTCTGCAAACTACAGAATCGGGGCAATAAATATAGAATTTAGTTTGGCTGTTAACCCTTGCTTTGTTACTGGAAAAAATTTATTAAAATGGAAAATTTGCCCAAAAATTTAAATTCTCAAATTTCATCTCCATTTGCCAATAACTCTTGTGCAACACCTAAAGGGTTAACAAAGTTTGTAAAATCTGTTTTGAATACCTTGAGGGGTGTAGTTTCTTAGATGGGGTCAATTTTATGGAACTTCTACTCTAGGGGTGCATCAGGGGGGCTTCAAATGGGACATGGTGTCAAAAAAAACAGTCCAGCAAAATCTGCCCTCCAAAAACCATACGGCACACCTTTCCCTCTACGCCCTACTGTGTGCCCGTACAGTAGTTTACGGCCACATATGGGGTGTTTCTGCAAACTACAGAATCGGGGCAATAAATATAGCATTTTGTTTGGCTGTTAACCCTTGCTTTGTTACTCGAAAAAATTGATTAAAATGGAAAATTTGCCCAAAAATCAAAATTCTGAAATTTTATCACCATTTGCCATTAACTCTTGTGGAACACCTAAAGGGTTTTTTGGGTGGTTTCTATTATGTAAGCCTCACAAAGTGACTTCCGACCAGGAACTGGTCCCTAAAAAGTGGGTTTTTGAAAATTTCAGAAAGATTTCAAGATTTGCTTCTAAACTTCTAAGCCTTGTAACATCCCCCAAAAATAAAATATCATTCCCAAATTGATCCAAACATGAAGTAGACATATGGGGAATGTAAAGTAATAAATATTTTTGTAGGTATTACTATGTATTATAGAAGTAGAGAAATTGAAACTTGGAAATTTGCAATTTTTAAAAAAATTTTGGTAAATTTGGTATTTTTTTTATAAATAAAAATGAATTTTTTTTACTTCATTTTACCAGTGTCATGAAGTACAATATGTGACGAAAAAACATTCTCAGAATGGCCTGGATAAGTCAAAGCGTTTTAAAGTTATCACCACGTAAAGTAACACTGGTCAGATTTGCAAAAAATGGCCTGGTCCTTAAGGTGAAATAAGGCTGTGTCCCTAAGGGGTTAAAGGCATGTGGTCCTAAAATTTGGATCAGCTGAAAAACAGCCTGTTTCAGTTTAATCGTTATTTTCAATTAATTGAATGCTCAAAAAATGTTTTGTCTCACTCTCATTTCTTCTTGTTGCATGTTGAAGCTCTACTTGGAACCTTGTTAAGATCCAACTATGTAAAATATGATTTTTTGCCATTTTTCAAGTGGTCTTAAACTTTTGATCAGGACTGTAGCATCTTGAAAATTAAAATTGCTATGATTTAAAATAAACTGTATAGAATCTAAAATGAAAGCTCTCTGAGATGGAGGCATCATAGGGTCGGTAGAAAGCATGTTCTCTACTGCTTGTATGCCTAGTAAATGAGTAATATTACTGTACAATGAACTAACATCAAGTGTAGCCCATCTGTAAGTACCTTTCCAGATAAAAGTGTCAAGCATAGTGATAAGGTGAGACCTATCTCGTAGATAAGAAGGTAACTGAAGGGCGTATTTTTGTAGGATACCATCTACATAGTCAGAAAGATTGGAAGTTAGGGACCCTACTCCTGATATAATGGGTCTCCCTGGTGGATTTTCTAATGATTTATGAATCTTCGGTAAAAAATAAAACTGTGCCACAGTTGGATGGGGTATTTTAAGAAAGTGACTTACCTTCTTGTCAATGATACCTAATCTGTGTCCTTCATCAACAAGTGTTGTTAGATGATTTTTTGGTGAGAACGTGTTTTTCATGCGTTCCATCTATGCGTTTCACCTCGGTTCACCGGAAGCCAGTGGACTTCCGGCTCTCACTGGGGATCGAGCGCTTCTAGTCTACTATCTTCCTCGACCACCAGCGCTCTATTTTGAGTCACAATATAAATGTTCCACTATCGCTAATTGAAGCATTTATAATTATATACATTAAGTCTATTTATTATTAGTTAGTATTAGTTTCTATCACATGCGTTCCACAGTGGAACGCACCACTTCCGATTTGTCTCCGAAACCGGAAGTTATGTTTCTTAGGTGGGAATTTTGTATTATATACAGTATATATCTGTGTACTACTGCTATTCTGGTTATTAACTTTTCTCCTGATGAAGGGGATTATTTTTCCTCCCCGAAACGCGTTGAGCCCTATTACATTTGAATAAAAAAGATTGATGAAGAGTCGCGTCCCACGTGCCGTATATTTCCATCTTGGTACGACTGGAGCGCTGACGTCTAATCTTCAACATACTACAGGCGATCCTGGCTGGGGGGTTGTGCTCCAGGTGTCTTGAGCTTTATCCTGGTGACACGCCTACCATCAAGGTCTGTTCATACAACTAGGGCTCGGCGTATGGACTAGGTGTGACTATTTCCCTTTCCCTACGTTCCAGGCCTAATAGCTTTTCCCTTCCCTTCTGTGTTCAGTGTGGAGTGTATTTACAACACTGTGCCGTGACATTAACCGCCGCAAACAGTCATTTTTTGTCTGTATCAGTGAGGCGATGGATCCTATCGCTGCACTGACTGGACAATTGCAAGGTCTGTCTTTGGAGGTAGCTGACCTCCATACGCAGATCCAGGGATCACAGGCTGCTGGTGTCAGTAGTACTTACCAAGCCTGTCCTGAACCTAAGGTTGCACTTCCGGACAGGTTTTCGGGGGATAGTGACAACTTCATTCGGTTCAGAGAGTCGTGTAAGTTGTACTTTAAGTTACGAACACTCTCACCTGGGAAGGAGAGTAAAAGAGTTTGTATTATTATTTTGTTGCTTAAAGGGGACGCTTTGGGCTTTTCTCTGCCGACCGGATCACAGTCCCTCCGGTCGGTAAATGAATATTTCAGAGCTCTAGGTCTTATCTACGATGACCGGGATTGGATCTCCCAGGCCGAGACCAAATTATGTGGTTTATGACAGGGAGAGCGCTCTGCGGAGATCTATTGCTCTGAATTTATGAGATGGGCTACGGATATGGAGTAGAATGATCCAGCTCTGCATAGTCAATTCTGTCAGGGATTGTCTGAGAGGCTAAAGGACGCCTTGGCCTTTCACGAAAATCCTGAGTCACTGGAAGCGGCAATGTTCCTTGCCGTACGTTTGGATAGACGTCTGACAGAGAGATCAAAGGTCCCTCACTCTCTGGACGAACTATCATATAATGTGGTGGCTTCCGCTGACACCTTGGGAGGAGAGACTCCTGAGTTTATGCCTGGTGACGAACCCATGCCGTTATGGAGATCTACCCCTGGGCCTGCTTGCAAGAGTTCTAGTCATAAGAAGGGAGTATGTTTTTTCTAAGGAAAAAGGGGAAATTTTGTTAATGTTTATCCTTACGTTCTGCATCAAGTTGAAAACAAGAAGAAAACAATTTCCCATCTCACTCTTGGTGGTGTGGGTGGGGAGTCAGAGAACTTACTTTTGCCATTTACTGGTAGTACCCTATTTCTCCTGTCTGCTGAGGTGGCGCTAGAGTCCAAAACTGTGGGAATTGAGGTGTTTATTGACAGTGGGGCAGGGGTTAACCTAGTTGATGGTCAGTTCTTCCGTATGCATGGGTTGACGACAAGTGCATTATAAAAAAAATATTTTGGTGTTCACAATAGACTCCGCACCACTTACTCAGAAATGCTTGTTACAGATGGTGCAGGACATCCATTTAAGAGTGGGTGATTTTCATCAGGAATCCATTTTGTGTTTTGTGCTGGAGGGTCTGCCTGCTCCATTGGTTCTGGGTTTACCATGGTTGAGCAAACATAATCCTACCATTGACTGGCAAGCGAGACAGATTCTCGATTGGAGTGATTATTGCATGGACAACTGTCTTTATACATCTCTTTCTGTCTTGACCACTAACGCTGTTCCCTCCTTTATTTCAGATTTTTCTGATGTATTTTCTGAGAGTGGTTGACAGGGGTTACCAACACACCGGGAATATGATTGTCCTATCAATCTTATTCCCGGAGCAAAGTTGCCCAAATCTAGGTTATATAACCTCTCTGAACCCGAAAGAGATGAGAGAGTATATTGCCGAGAGTTTTGTTAAGGGACATATTAGACCTTCCAAGTCCCCAGTGGCGGTGGGGGTTTTCTTTGTAAAGAAGAAAAATGGAACTCTTTGGCCATGCCTTGACTTCCGTGAGCTCAATCGTATTACGGTCCGTGATCCGTATTCCCTTCCTTTGATTCCTGACTTGTTTAATCAGATTGTTGGTGCCAAAATGTTCTCAAATTGGACCTTGGGGGGGGGGGGGGGGCATATAATCTGGTCAGGATCAAGGAAGGTGATGAATGGAAGACGGCGTTTAATACCCCAGAGGGTCATTTTGAGAATCTGGTCATGCCGTTTCGATTAACTAATGCTCCCGTAGTTTTTCAGCAGTTTGTTAAGGATATCTTTCATCATCTGGTGGGGAGGTATGTTGTTGTGTATCTGGATGACATATTAATTTATTCTCCAGATATGAAGACTCATCAGGATCACATGGGACAGGTGTTACAGATCCTAAGAGAGAATAAATTGTATGCTAAGATGGAGAAGTGTGTATTTGCAGTTCAGGAAGTGCAATTCCTGGGTTACCTACTCTCATCTTCAGGTTTTCGTATGGATCCTGAGAAGGTCCGTGCCGTGTAAGACTGGTATTGACTCGAAAATCTGAAAGCGTTTATGTGGTTTTTGGGATTCACCAACAACTACCGTAAATTTATTTTGAACTACTCGACTGTGGTCAAACCTTTGAAATACATGACGAAGAAAGGTTCGGATGTCTCAATCTGGTCTGATGCGGCATTACAAGCCTTTTCTGTGGTGAAAGAGTGTTTTGCTTCTGCTCCTATACTGGTGCAACCTGATGTGTCACAACCATTCATTGTGGAAGTTGACACATCCGAGGTAGGGGAAGGAGCAGTTTTGTTGCAGGGTCCTTCACCTAGTAAATGGCGCTCATGTGTTTTCTTCTCTAAAAAATCTCGGCTGCAGAAAGGAATTATGATGTGGGTAATAGAGAGTTGCTGGCCATTAAGTTGGCTTTTGAGTAATGGCGCCATTGGTTGGAAGGAGCTATTCATCCTATTACTGTACTTACTGACCACAAAAATCTGGCTTATCTGGAGTCGGTTAAACGACTCCACACTCTCATCAACCCCACCCTCCTATAAACTCCACGTATAATACATACAAATATACACTACAATGAAAAAAGGTTGAACCCATCAAAACCTCATAGAGTCATGAATAACAAATATACAATAGGTTAAACGTATTAAATCCCTATAAAATCCACCATCAGCTCTTACATAGCGATAATACCTTAATAATATACACCACTAAAAGGGACCTACTGATATTCTATATTATCCAGTATACCCCAATACCCAGCACACCCTGTTTAGCTTAAATATGCTTAACCCCTTCACGCAACATCACGTACATGTACGTGGGGGAATGTGGTGCCTCACCGCATTCCCACGTGCATGTACGTGATCGGCTTTCACTGTCAGCGCAGGGAGCGAAGCGCTGAAGCTCCAGTGAAGCCGGCGTGCTGGGGTTGCTAGGCAACCAGAGAAGCCGGCAGGAGCTGTATTGTAGCTCTGACCCGCCCACGATCGCTGTGATTGGTCCATTACTGCAGAGGGACCAATCACAGCGCATCGGGGCAGGTAAGGGGGGGTTAGGGAGGGACTATGTGCTTCTCCTTCTCTGATCGCCTCAATTCCTGTCAGGGAAGCGATCAGAGAAGGAGAAAGTGTGAAAATATTCCCCACCTATGACGAGTATACTCGTCATGGCGCACTGCTACTTAGCGCGCCATGATGAGTATACACGTCATGGCATAAACTGTCACCATGTCTGCAGACATGGTGACAGCGCTGAGATCCCGGCTGTCACACACAGCCGGGCACCTTAGGTCAATGCCGAGGGGGGTCCTGTGACCCCCCCATGTCGGCGATCGCTGCAAACCGCAGGTCAATTCAGACCTGCGGTTTGTAGCGCTTTCTGCGGTTTCTGATCGCCGCGGTCCCTGACCGCGGGGATCAGAAACTTTACTATGCCCAAAATAAATATGTTTCACCCCCCCTGCACCCCTGAATAATATTATGTGGGCGGGTGGTGCAGGGGGGGTGTCGCAGGCGGTGGGGAGGTGCGGTAAGCTGCGGGAGGCGGGCGGTGCGGCAGGCGGGATCGCGATCCCCCGCCCGCCTCCCTTTCAATGATCGTTGGTGGTAAGTGGGGATACCAGGGTGCCAGCACATTGCTGGCACCCTGGTATAAACGGCTGACATCTGCGATGCGATGTCAGCCGTTTAACCCTTTCCATACAGCGGTCCGTACGGACCGCTGTATGGAAAAGGTTAACAGCGCAGGGAGCTCCCTCCCTCTCCCATCGGGGGGCTGCTGTGCCTTTGCAGCCCCCCGATGGGAGAGGGAGAGAGCCCCCAGAGAGCCCCCCTCAGCCCTGTACTTACCCTTCCCCGTCTGCGCAGTTATGACCAGTACTGAGCAGACGGGGAAGGTTCCCATGGCAACAGGACGCCTCTCAGGCGTCCTGCTGTCCATGGTGCTGAACAGATCTGTGCTGAAAGCATAGATCTGTTCAGACAAGTGTAAAATACAGTACAGAACAATATATATTGTACTGTACTGTATTATACAGACATCAGACCCACTGGATCTTCAAGAACCAAGTGGGTCTGGGTCAAAAAAAAAGTAAAAAAAAGTGAAAAAAGTAAAGTTTCAAAAAAACACATTTATCACTGAATAAAAATAAAAAAAATAAAATACACTACACATATTAGGTATCGCCGCGTCCGTAACGACCTGATCTATAAAACGGTCATGTTACTTTCTCCGCACGGTGAACGCCATAAAAATAAAAAAATAAAAACTATGAGGAAATTGAAATTTTGCCCACCTTACTTCCCAAAAAAGGTAATAAAAGTGATCAAAAAAGTCGCATGTACGCCAAAAAAGTACCAATCAAACCGTCACCTCATCCCGCAAAAAATGAGCCCTTACATGAGACAATGGCCCAAAAAATAAAAAAAACTATGGGTCTCAGACTATGGAGATATTAAAACATGATTTTTTTTTTGTTTCAAAAATATTATTGTGTAAAACCCTGATAAATTATAAAAAGGTAGACATATTAGGTATTGCCATGTCCGTAAGAACCTGATCTATAAAAATACCACATGACCTAACCCCTCAGGTGAACACTGTAAAAAAAATTAAATAAAAACGGTGTCAAAAAAGCTATTTTTTTGTTACCTTACATCACAAAAAGTGTAATAGCAAGCGATCAAAAAGTCATGTGCACCCCAAAATAGTACCAATCTAACCGTCATCTCATCCCGCAAAAATGATACCCAACCTGAGACAATCGCCAAAAAACTGAAAAAACTATGGCTCTCAGACTATGGAGACACTAAAACATGTTTTTTTTTTGTGTCAAAAATGATATTATTGTGTAAAACCTAAATAAATAAAAAAGTATACATATTAGGTATCGTCACGTCCGTAAGAACCTGCTCTATAAAAATAGCACATGATCTAACCTGTCAGATGAACGTTGTAAATAATAAAAAATAAAAACAGTGCCAAAACAGCTATTTTTTGGCAAATTTTCCATTTTAATTCATTTTTTCCCATAACAAAGCAAGGGTTAACAGCCAAACAAAACTCAATATTTATTGCCCTGATTCTTTAGTTTATAGAAATGCCCCATATGTGGTCGTAAACTGCTGTATGGCCACACGGCAGGGCGCAGAAGGAAAGGAATGCCATATGGTTTTTGGAAGGCAGTTTTTGCTGGACTGGTTTTTTTGACACCATGTCCCATTTGAAGCCCCCCCGATGCACCCCTAGAGTATAAACTCCAAAAAATGACCCCATTTTGGAAACTACACCCCTCAAGGTATTCAAAACTGATTTTACAAACTTTGTTAACCCTTTAAGTGTTCCACAAGAGTTAATGGCAAATGGAGATGAAATTTCTGAATTTCTATTTTTTGTTACTTTGCCTCACAAAAAAGTGTAATATAGAGCAACCAAAAATCATATGTACCCTAAAATAGTACCAACAAAACTGCCACCTTATCCCGTAGTTTCCAAAATGGGGCCACTTTTTTGGAGTTTCTACTCTAGGGGTGCATCAGGGGGCTTTAAATGGGACATGGTGTCTAAAAACAATCCAGCAAAATCTGCCTTCCAAAATCCATATGGCATTCCTTTCCTTCTGCACCCTGCCGCGTGCCCATACAGCAGTTTACGACCACATATGGGGTGTTTCTGTAAACTACAGAATCAGGGCCATAAATAAAGAGTTTTGTTTGGCTGTTAACCCTTGCTTTGTTACTGGAAAAAAAATATTAAAATGGAAAATCTGCCGAAAAAGTGAAATTTTGAAATTTAATCTCATTTTTCCATTTATTCTTGTGGAACACCTAAAGGGTTAACAACGTTTGTAAAATCAGTTTTGAATACCTTGAGGGGTGTAGTTTCTTAGATGGCGTCACTTTTATGGAGTTTCTACTCTAGGGGTGCATCAGGGGGGCTTCAAATGGGACATGGTGTCAAAAAAAACAGTCCAGCAAAACCTGCCTTCCAAAAACCGTATGGCATTCCTTTCCTTCTGCGCCCTGCCGTGTGCCCGTACAGCGGTTTACGACCACATATGGGGTGTTTCTGTAAACTACAGAATCAGGGCCATAAATAATGAGTTTTGTTTGGCTGTTAACCCTTGCTTTGTAACTGGAAAAAAAATATTAAAATGGAAAATCTGCCAAAAATGTGAAATTTTGAAATTGTTTCTCTATTTTCCATTAAATCTTGTGCAACACCTAAAGGGTTAACAAAGTTTGTAAAATCAGTTTTGAATACCTTGAGGGGTGTAGTTTCTTAGATGGGGTCACTTTTATGGAGTTTCTCCTCTAGGGGTGCATCAGGGGGGCTTCAAATGGGACATGGTGTAAAAAAAACAGTCCAGCAAAATTAGCCCTCCAGAAACCAAACGGCACACCTTTCACTCTACGCCCCGCTGTGTGGCCATACAGTAGTTTACGGCCACATATGGGGTGTTTCTGTGAACATCAGAGTCAGGGCAATAAAGATACAGTCTTGTTTGGCTGTTAACCCTTGCTTTGTTAGTGGAAAAAATGGGTTAAAATTGAAAATTAGGCAAAAAAATGAAATTCTCAAATTTCATCTCCATTTGCCAATAACTCTTGTGCAACACCTAAAGGGTTAACAATGTATGCAAAATCAGTTTTAAATACCTTGAGGGGTGTAGTTTCTTAGATGGGGTCATTTTTGGGTGGTTTCTATTATGTAAGCCTCGCAAAGTGACTTCAGACCTGAACTGGTCCCTAAAAATTGAGTTTTTGTAAATTTCGGAAAAATTTCAAGATTTGCTTCTAAACTTCTAAGCCTTATAACATCCCCAAAAAATAAAATATCATTCCCAAAACAATTCAAGCATGAAGTAGACATATGGGGAATGTAAAGTCATCACAATTTTTTGGGGTATTACTATGTATTACAGAAGTAGAGAAACTGAAACTTTGAAATTTGCAAATTTTTCCAAATTTTTGGTAAATTAGGTATTTTTTTGTGCAAAAAAAATAATTTTTTTGACTTCATTTTACCAGTGTCATGAAGTACAATATGTGACGAAAAAACAATCTCAGAATGGCCTGGATAAGTCAAAGCGTTTTAAAGTTATTAGCACTTAAAGTGACACTGGTCAGATTTCCAAAAAATGGCCTGGTCCTTAAGGTGAAAATGAGCCCGGTCCTGAAGGGGTTAAATAGGTGTTTTGAGGTCTACATACACACATATATATGTAGTCCCCTGTCGCATGCACCAATGTCGTTTGCACCCTATTCATATCGCCCACTATTTTCGTCTATTCAATTCTCTTATATATTTTTTCAAATTTTTTCTATATACAGATTTTTAACTATATACAGTACAGACCAAAAGTTTGGACACACCTTCTCATTCAAAGAGTTTTCTTTATTTTCATGACTATGAAGGCATCAAAACTATGAATTAACACATGTGGAATTATATACATAACAAACAAGTGTGAGACAACTGAAAATATGTCATATTCTAGGTTCTTCAAAGTAGCCACCTTTTGCTTTGATTACTGCTTTGCACACTCTTGGCATTCTCTTGATGAGCTTCAAGAGGTAGTCACCTGAAATGGTCTTCCAACAGTCTTGAAGGAGTTCCCAGAGATGCTTAGCACTTGTTGGCCCTTTTGCCTTCACTCTGCGGTCCAGCTCACCCCAAACCATCTCGATTGGGTTCAGGTCCGGTGACTGTGGAGGCCAGGTCATCTGGCGCAGCACCCCATCACTCTCCTTCATGGTCAAATAGCCCTTACTTTCAAAGTTTTCCCAATTTTTCAGCTGACTGACTGACCTTAATTTCTTAAAGTAATGATGGCCACTCGTTTTTCTTTACTTAGCTGCTTTTTTCTTGCCATAATATTAATTCTAATAGTCTATTCAGTAGGACTATCAGCTGTGTATCCACCTGACTTCTCCTCAACGCAACTGATGGTCCCAACACCATTTATAAGGCAAGAAATCCCACTTATTAAACCTGACAGGGCACACCTGTGAAGTGAAAACCATTTCAGGGGACTACCTCTTGAAGCTCATCAAGAGAATGCCAAGAGTGTGCAAAGCAGTAATCAAAGCAAAAGGTGGCTACTTTGAAGAACCTAGAATATGACATATTTTAAGTTCTTTCACAATTGTTTGTTATGTATATAATTCCACATGTGTTAATTCATAGTTTTGATGCCTTCAGTGTGAATCTACAATTTTCATAGTCATGAAAATAAAGAAAACTCTTTGAATGAGAAGGTGTGTCCAAACTTTTGGTCTGTACTGTATATATATATATATATATATATATATATATAAATCTTTTTAATAAAATAGAATCATCAGGTGTTACGCTTCATTCACAAATTAAAATGTTCTTACTTTATTTTATATTTAATTGTTTTGCTTAACTTGGGTTTTGTGGGGCCCTGTTGTGGTTCTTACTGTAGAAAGGTGGGAACCGCATGTGGCCTTCCCTTGTCAAAAGGTCTTGTGCAGTTAAAGGGTTTCTGTCACCCCACAAAACTCTTTTTTTTTTTTTGGATAGTTATATTCCTTATAGCGCGATATAGGAGAATATAATAGTCTTACTTACTTTCATGCGGCCGATTCTTTAGAAAACGAAGTTTTATAATATGTAAATCAGGCCTCTACCAGCAAGTAGGGCGTCTACTTGCTGGTAGCCGCAGCAGAAAACCGCCCTCTCGCCGTGTTGAGTGACAGGGCCAGCCGTGATCTCCTCCTCCGGCCGGCCCTGTCAGTAGTTCAAAAATCGCGCGCCTCTGGTCATTCGGCGCAGGCGCTCTGAGATGAGGAGGCTCGTCTCCTCAGAACTCCCTCAGTGCGCCTGCGCCGATGACATCACCGAAAGAGAAGACGTCATCGGCGCAGGCGCACTGAGGGAGTGCTGAGGAGACGAGCCTCCTCATCTCAGAGCACCTGCGCCGAATGACCAGAGGCGCGCGATTTTTGAAATACTGACAGGGCCGGCCGGAGGAGGAGATCACGGCTGGCCCTGTCAATCAACACGGCGAGGGGGCGGTTTTCTGCTGCGGCTACCAGCAAGAAGACGCCCTACTTGCTGGTAGAGCCCTGATTTACATATTATAAAACTTAGTTTTCTAAAGAATCGGCCGCATGAAAGTAAGTAAGACTATTATATTCTCCTATATCGCACTATAAGGAATATAACTATCCAAAAAAAAAAAAAAAGAGTTTTGTGGGGTGACAGAAACCCTTTAACATCGTACAGGACTCATTGACGAACCTAATAAAGTTGTATTATTATTTTTTTTTTTTTATAAATACGGATTTAGGTTCAAACAAGCTGTTGTCTGTCGTCCTGAACAAGATGCCTGACTTCAGTGTTGACCTCTCAACATGGTTGGGTGTGACTGGCGTTATACTCATCAGTGTGTTAATCCGTATTTGGGAATGGAGCATTAATGCCACATGTAGATATTTATATATACATTTATATTTTATGTTACTTCTTGACAAATATGTGATGATAATTAGCACATGCTGATTTTATCTAAACACAGTTTTAAAATTTGCTGTATAAAATGTGTAATATATAATGTTCTTTAAGCCATGTCACCATTTTGCGAGTGATTATACTCATTTCCATGGTTGTGATCATGTGACCGCATAGATATGATGCGTTTGTGGCTCAGTTTGCATTCAATTTCAGGTGTGAACGTGTTATCTTTCATCATATGAACGACCTGAGTATGGACACTAGCAGCCTTTGTGCATTCCTCAATCTATGCAAACACGTGATTGCATCTCCTGTTTCTGTCACTTAGGAGGAAGCCATGCTCCAACATGCAGAGTTAACAAAACGGGACGCTATCTCGGATCCATGCTGGTTAGTTCTTCGCCAACTCCCTACATTTTTTTTTATCAGAACAGCTGTTTTTTTTAAAACTCAGTTGTTTATTTAACAATTTTTTTTAACTTGTCATTCTGATTAATTAAGCACATAATATTAAGCAACATAGTGTTAGTGAAATTATTATTCTCTTCACTGTATGGATACTTGTCTATTATGTACCTTATATTTTAAAATATACTTTATTTATACTCACATTACAAAGCAGGCAAAAAAATTACAAAAAGTTTATTATGTAAAATATTACATTTTTAATGGAATGACATTCCTGATGTAATCGAAGAACCAACATACTGCTGTTGGGGTTGCATAACTTTATTTTAGTAGTTTCACCAGTATGGCAGGGGCCCATTCCTGTGAACACTTTCCTGCTGCAAACTAAGAACATGCTGCTGTCTGTTCCTGCAGACTTTAGCCGAGCTATGTGTAGGCCTTAAACTACACCGTTAACTTACCATCTACCTGCTGATGCTGTTGTCCTTATCCTTCTGAGTTATGTGTACGCATTATAATACACCATTACCTGCTTTTTTTGTCCTTATTCTTCTAATGGATGTCTAGCCATTATAATACAATGATACCCTTACCTGATGCTGGTGTCCTTATCATTCTAAGTTATGTGTAGGCCTTATAATACAACATTACCATTGACTTGTTGCTGTTGTTTGTCCTGACCATGAAGAATTTTCACCCGGACTAAAGAGTACTTACAGCAAAGTTAAAGTTTAAAATTACACCATAGCATAACATTATTAAAAAACGAAAGCAAAGACTATTTATTAAAGGGGTTATCCCACTTTGCATTTTCATACTTACCTGCTGCCAGCGCGCCGTTCACTTCCTGGATTCTGGCTGGGGGCGGGCTTCATCTTGATTGAAGTCTTCTCCCGGCCGGGCCGCGCGCTGGACTGAGCGCACGCCGACGCGCATGCTCCATGGTGACTAATTCCTGGCCAGTATAGTACAGAGCCGGTGTGCACGTTCGCAGCTCTGTACTATTCTGGCCAGGAAGAAGTCACCATCGCGCATGCACGTGCGCGTTCAGGACAGCGAGCGGCCCGGCCGGGAGAAAAGAAGGAGTCTTCTGCGCAAGCGCGGCCATCGGGATTCCGGAGAAAAGCTGTGGCCGTAACCAGGGGAGACCGAATGACAACAATGAGGTAAGTGGGGATGAATTTTCTCCTAAACGGTGGGAATGGGTTAATCAAATATATTTACAAAAATGATCACTGTCTGCTGTCTGCTGCATTTATTTTCATTTTAATGATTACTGTAATAAAATAACAAAAAAATAAGAAATTCATATTTAGAGAAAATTCGTTTATAGTGTGTAGTATTTGTGTATGCACATCTCAATCAGTTATTTAACAATATTTATTAAAATAATTATACAGTTGGTTAGTTAATGATAGTTCAGTAGTGTATAATGTTAGTTATTTGGTTAGTTAATGGTTTATATGTCGAATATCGAGTTTGTGTCCAGGGTTGTTTTTTTCTATTTCTGTAGTTTTTATAGTTGCACATAGAGTGGCACATAGGGGTGTTGGTGTTTTTGGGTGGAAATGGGGAACTAAATGTGTGGTATATTTAGTCCTATTACCCCTTGTGTTAGTTAAAAATGTGGGGGAATAACAACTATTTCATGACAATTTTTTTTATTGTTTTTTTATTTGAAAGCGTTTACAAAATTTGTGAAATGCCTGATGGGTAAAACAGCTTGAAAAATTACTTCAGGAGTGTAGTTTCTGGAATGGGGTAGCTTTTTTTTGTTTTCTGCCTTTGGGTTAGCTTTGGATTTCTTCACATGCGACATAGCCAATTACCATTTGACCTAAACCCTCTCTCCTTTACGCCATATGGTGCTCCTTCCACTCTGAACACTGCTGTGCACCCATATATTAGTTTCTAATTGCACAGGGGTGTTTTTGTAAACTCCGGATTCAGGGTTATAGATTAAGTGTTTAATTTTGCTGTAAATCCTTGATGAGTTGCATAAAATACAATACAAAATTTACATACTACAAAAAAAAATCATATTGGGATGTCTTTTACTTTTTCAGTGAATTTTCTTTAGGCAACCAAAGGGTTTACAAAGTTAGAAAAATAATTTTTTAATAGCTTGAGGGGTGTAGTTTAAAAAATTGGGTGATTTATGGGTTGTTTAAACTATGTAAGCCCCAAAAAATTACGTATTAAATGAATTGGTCGTTAAAAAATTTGGTTTGGTAATTTTTCGTGTAAATTTGGATATTTGCTTATAAACTTCTAAGCTTTGTTACGTCAAGACTAAATTTTTAAATTGATCCAAACATGAAGTAGACATAATGGAAATGTTAAGTAATAACTATTTTTTTAAGGTATTGCTATTTAGTATAAAAGTAGAGATATTTAATTTAATAAATTAGAAAAAAAAATCTAATTTGTGATAAAATCAGGATTTATTTTAAATAGCGCAGTTGAAAAGAATTTGACGAATTTGACGAATATTCGTGATATATCGCAAATTTGAATATTGCCCCTGCCGCTCATCACTACATTGTAATGAAATTGGTTTCCACCCCATATCTAGTGGATATGCATTGGCAGATGGATACTACATTGACTGAATAAGAGGGGCATATGGAGATAGTTATCTGCCTTTTCATGGTCTGAATTTGCTCTAATGTCTCTTGTGGCTATTTAGCCTATGTTTGCCTCTGTGGCTCTGACCGCGGGGGGATTATTGATATTAGTTGAAGCAAACCTAACAGATCATATGTTTTATGGTAAATAAAGATTTTTTTGTTTTTAGTTTTAGCACCAACATTATCTGTGATTAAAAACCTTTTTAAGTAACTGTACAGCTTTGAGATGAAAAAGGCAAATTTTCTTAAAAAAAAAAGTTTTGTTGTTGATTACTATATTATACTAATAATAGCATTTCAGATTTGTTATCAGGACCCATCACAACTCACTGTATATAACATAGTATATAAGGCCAAAAAAAGACATTTAGCCATCCAGTTCAGGCTGTTATCCTGCAAGTTGATCCAGAGGAAGGCAAAAAAAAAATGTGAGGTAGAAGTCAATTTTCCCCACTTAAGGGGAAAAAAATTCCTTCCCGACTCCAATCAGGCAATCAGAATAACTCCCTGGATCAACGACCCCTCTCAAGTAGCTATAGCCTGTAATTTTATTACGCTCCAGAAATACATCCAGGCCCCTCTTGAATTCCTTTATTGTACTCACCATCACCACCTCCTCAGGCAGAGAGTTCCATAGTCTCACTGCTCTTACCGTAAAGAATCCTTTTCTATGTTTGTGTACAAACCTTCTTTCCTCCAGATGCAGAGGATGTCCCTCATCACAGTCCTGGGGATAAATAGATGATGGGAGAGATCTCTGTACTGCCCCCTGATATATTTATACATAGTAATTAAATCTCCCCTCAGTCGTCATTTTTCTAAAGTGAATAAATGAACATTTGTGAGTTATATTTGATCAGATAATTGTATATCCATTTTGGATGGAGATATTCAATGGAGACTATTGTCAGCAAAAAAGTAAGATTGACAAATTGGATTGAACTGAAATCAAATGCCAGTGAAGTTTTCAAAGACATTCAACTGTATAAAATTTTTATTTATCCATTGACATTTTTGCATCATATAGGGCATGTAATACCTTCACAAAAATAGCAACAGCTTTAGTTACATGAACTTCAAGAGTTATTGCATAAAAACTGACATTATATACAAGCATTCAATGTGGCGGCTATACAAAGCACCTTACAAAAAAGTTACTAGTCAACATAAATATGTACGTCATGTATGCATATGTTTTGAACATGATAATAGATAAATAGATGTTGAAAGGAGTCTTTTGAAAATGAAATCCATGCCTCAGTTCTAGTGAACTTTTCAAAGCATGTCTTTCTGAATCCCATTGTTATTAGAATTTTTTTCCAAGTCTTCCATAATTAAGTCTTGGTCGCTTGTCAATGGTTTTCTTTTATCAGATTCCTTAACATCACTGCTTTGTTTATCAAAGGCTGAATCTTGCCGCCCGGGATCTTGTGAAGTTGCTGGTAAGATGGCATTGCCTTGTGCCCGATGTGAATACATATTTCTCCTTTCCATTTCTTCTGAGCACAGCTGAAGCTTGAAGGCAGCCTGGAAACCACGTCTGAAGTTCTCATTAAAGAAACCATAGATGATGGGATTGACACTGCTATTGAAAAAAGCCAACCAGTGTGCAAATGGATAGATATAAATATTAATGATTTGATATTGATTTTCTGTCAAGTTGGCATAGTCAGTAAGCATTATCAGGGTCCATAAAGGTAGCCAAGACAATATAAACAGCAAAGCAATAATAATGAGCATTTTGATGACTTTTTGCTTCCGTCGGGAAACAGCATGCCTTTGCTGTTGGTGATTTTTACTTTCAACATTCAGTTCACTCTTAAACAGGGTAATACCTATTCTGGCATACATAATTACAATGAGAGACAGGGGAGCAAGATAAATGTTAGAAAACAGCACTGTTGTGTAGATCTTTCTCATCTTTGGATTAGGCCAGTCTTCATGACACCAATGAACAGGACCTGTTTGATTGTTAATGCCAAGAATTACTCGAAAGTGTTTATCTTCTTTGACATGAGACATAACTGCAGTTGGACACATGATAGCGATAGCCAGGACCCAGATCACTGTGATAATGACAACAGCAGTGGAAATGGTTAGCTTCTGCTTGAAAGGATACACAATGCAGCGGAACCTGCAATGACAAATACAATGATCTTGAATATTAGTCTACCAAACTCATAAATAAAATAAAAAAGAATATAAAAAAAGACACAAAAATGGGAAGCATTTGAAAAAAAAAACTACTGAAAAGAAAGTACTGTATGCAATGTATAAAAAAGAAAGAAAAAAGAAAATATGCAAAATTCTGGTACAAACCATATGTTAGCTTAGATAATATATTTAATGTTATTTTATTATTTGTGATTTTAGAAGAAAAATCTATTCTTTGTATAACGAAAAATTATAATTTTCTCTGCTTGTAGGGAGCCTTCCAAAAATGAAAATCTGCCCAGAGCATGTAATGGACAAGGGGGGTGCACAGCTAGTTAGCTGATACAACTGTGAAAACTACATGGTTAGGCTGCATGCACACAAACTTATTTTGTTTCCATTTTTTTTTGCAGATTGGAGGACCCATTCATTTCAATGGGTCTGCAAAAAATGCAGACAGCACACAGCATGCTGTCCGCATCCGTATGTCCGTTTCGTAGCCCCGCAAAAAATATAGAGCATTTTCTATTCTTGTCCGTTTTGCGGACCAGGACAGACATTGTTACAATGGATCCTCCAAAAAACGGATGCAACACGGATGTCACACAGTCATCATCCGTATTTAGTGTGCATGTAGCCTAATGAGAGTTTTCACCCTCTAGAATTAGAACAAATCAATTGTAAATGAATCAGATTCATCTCAAGTTTTGAAAAAAAAAAGTCAGCTGAATCTGAATCTTTTGCACTTCCAGGGAAGGCATCTATGACCAAAATCATTTTTGGATTGCATTTTAATTTAAAACAATCCAAAAGTGCAGTGAGTTTCTAAACAGACTGTTTGTTACTAGAATCAAACGAGAATTGAATTTCAGCAAATGTGGTCATCTCTAGTTCCCAATCAAAGGCTACAAGCAGAGATCTGAAATCGATCAGAAATTGATAACACATACAAGAAATCTGCCCAACTTTTCACTATACAATGAATAAACTGTAGCTGAAACTACAATACCCCTTTCTTTTTTAAACAATGTGCTAACACCAGTCATTTAGTAATATGTGCTAAATGTTAATTATACTGTAAGATTGTCATATATAAACAAGATCCTAAACTAGAAAAATTAGCTTAACCCTTAGAGAACTTTGATTTTCACTCCCCACCTTCCCATAGTCCTAACTTTTTTATTTTTCTGTTCACATAGCCTTAAGAAGGCTTATTTTTTGCGGGACAAGTTGTACTTTCTAATGGCACCATTTACAGTTGCATACCATGTAGTAGGAAGCAGGAATTTTTTTTCCAAATGGGGTAGAATTGGGAAAAAACGCAATTCTGACAAAGGTTTTTATAAAAAAAAAAAATTACACCATACACTATGCGTTAAAATTTACCTGTTATCTTCATTCTTCGGGTCAGTACAGTTACAACGATACCACATATAATTTTTCTTGCAATTTAATACTGAAAAAAAAATTAAAACCTTTGTGGAAAAAAAAAATGTATCACCATATTCTGACCTCTAGAACTTTTTTGTAGTTATGTAGATGGGGCTGTGTGAGAGCTCATTTTTTGTAGGGCGATCTGTACTTTTCAGTGATACCAATTTGAAGTGTGTGTGACTTTTTTGATCTCTTTTTATAAAATAAAATTATTGGGGAGTTGAACTGACAAAAAATGGCAAATTGGCTGTTTTTTTTTTTTTTTCTGTTACGCCATTGGCCGGATGCCATTAATATTGTTATATTTTAATTGTATGGGCATTTTCTCATGTGACAATGTCCATGATGTTTATTTTTTTTACTGGTTAAGTATTTTTATTTTAAGGAAAGGGGGATGATTTGATACTTTTTTTTTAAGTCACCCTGGGTGACTATAACTGCCAATTAGATTGCCCATTGTGTTTATTGATAACTAAATAGCCTTCATTGAACACTTCATTTTCAATATAACAATACAGTGCTGCCACCTAGTGGCCTGTATTGGCATAGTCATCTAATAGACTCTGAAGCCTGCTTGAGGCTTCAGTCTATTAGAGCAGTGTAACAGGTTCCCCGATCTCAGCCAGAAAATGCTGTTACTGGAGCGGAAGCACGCGACTTCGACTTCCGGACTGCTCTGATGCCGTGGTCACATTTGACCACGGCATCTGAAGGGGAAAATGTATGCGATCAGCCTTATGGCTAATTTAAAATAGCAGATTTAAAATAGAAGAAATCCGGCGGCTGTGGCTCCTGCTGGACGTGCGAGTGGGCGCCATGTTTAGAGACCGGATATTTGCCGTACATGTACGGAGGAGGTCCTCAAGGGGTTAAAGAGTACCTGTCAGCTCTCCGGACATGTATGTTGTAGTAATTATTTGAATTTTCGATAGAATAACAATTCTGGAGCATCTATTCTTATGACTCTATCATGTGCCATTCTTGTATTATTCATGCTAGAGGTTTACAAATAAATTGGCAGCAGTTTGAAGTCTGACTCTGTGCAATTAGTGCTGCTAGTGTGATACTGTGCAGGGACACCCCCCCCAACTAGTAACACCCAGTTGTACTGCAAGCTGCTGACAATTCATTTAAAACCTTCAAGTAGAAATGGCACAACATAGAGCCATAAGATTAGATGCTCCAAAATTGTTATTACATGGGAAATGCAAGTTGTTCCTACAAAAGTCATGAGAGGAGAGGTGATAGGTCCTGTTTAAAACAATAATATTGACAATCATCATAATAAAAGACATCTGTCAGCAGATTTGTACCTTTGAAACTAGCTGCCATGTTGCATGTGCGCTTGGTAGCTGAAGGATTTTTGTTGATCCCATATTCATATGTGCCTGCATTGCTGAGAAAAATGTTTCAATAAATGCAAATTAGACTCTAGGCGGAACAGGGGAGTTGCCGTTACACCTAGAGACTCAGCTCTCTCTGCAACAGCAGCACCCTCTACACTTTGATTGACAGAGCAAGACAGTGATGATGTTTTTACTGCCTGTCCCTGTCAATCAAAGGGCAGAAGGCGCTGCAGTTGCAGATAGGGCAGAGCCTCTAGGTGTAACAGCAACGCCCTCGTTGCTCCTAGAGGCTCATTTGCATATATTAAAACTGAATTTTTCTCAGCAATGTGGCCACATACTGTATGAAGATGGGACCAACACAGATGCTTTCAGCTGCCAAGCGCACAACAGATCGTTACATGTGCGCTTGGCAGCCCTAAATATTGTAGCCTTATTTAAGTCCAAGAGAGGCAGTTCTGTTAGTGTTAGGTACCCATCTGCGGAAGCCACCTTGACACCTGGTAGATGGGCCCGACACACGTTTGATCAAAAATGTGCACAAAGAGCTTCTATTTTTCCATTTATAGTAGGTATAATACCACTTTAATTTAGAATTTATTTGTATGTGAAATGTTGTGCTGCCATACCGTACTTTTATTAGCTTTCATGTAACAGATCGGCCAGTTTCATAGGTACAAATCTGCTGACAGATGCCCTTTAAAACAATAATAAATAGTTATCATATTACTGTTGCTATTATCATTATTATACATCAAATCCCGATTATTACTACTAGTCCTGCTTCTAATAATAATAGCAATAATCATATACTGTACTTTAAATTTCTATTGTATAAACCCACAATTCAATGAAACAGCAATGCCTCCACAGTCTTTAATTTAAATCCTATTACTCTACGGTATTATCTCAGGAGAATACATTTGTTTAACCTTTCAATATAATAATGCACTTTGGAAAATTATATTTTTAGCAGAGTAGACTAAACACTACCAGCTCCTTTTCTCAGTGAATGTTTATTAAGCTAAAATTCAAGTTTCTGAATGATACTGTACATTTTTGGGGGAAAAAATGAGGCATCCTAAATAATATTATTTGTATCAAACAACATGAGATAGCTGTAGTATTGGTTATCAACAAACTTTCAGACAACTGTGTCAATCCTTTTACATTGCATGGAATCTTTGAGTTACTACAGAAGAATAGAACAAGGTTATTCAGTAAAGTATAAGTGTTTGACATATATAGGGTTACATATATTAGGAACTCACAAGATCAAACTACTCTGTACGGAAGAATTATGCAAGCTACAACTAAAGCTGGTTATAGGAAGCTATGGATGTATCCTTTCAATACAGTTAGATTCTTCTTTGAAAGAATCTAATATTTGTTAACTTTCCAAAATGTCCCTGGAAAATTCTATCAACAGGGAGTCTGGTAATTTAGTATAATGAGTGGACTAATGCTGATAGAGGAATCACTTCATTTGAAGAAGTGGCTATTATCAATCTTCAGATTTCAGTTTTTAAGTTTGAAGCCTCAAAGAGTCATTATGCTGAAATTAGAGCCTTTGAATGATTCAAACTCCCCCTAAAAATCCTCATAAAAATACATATATAATTATCTCAGTAATATTCCGCAATGTATTTCTGGATGTCACAATAATGGACTTTTAAAGTATATCAAAATGACAGAGATAATCTAAGAGTGCAAAATTGGATACACAATTTTAGGATGTTTTCAGCTGTCATATATAAATGTTTTAAAATGTCTTGGCATGTTCAGAAAACAAAATAAAGGGAAGGAAGAAGAATACAACTTAAGAAAACACAAGTTAACTTGTACGAAGTTTCATGCTGCCCGAACCAGGCGCACCATGAACTACCAACAGGCTCCAAAATTGACAGATCTCTCCTGTCAATCAGGCCAACAGATCATTTAGAACTGGGTTATGCAAACTGAGAGGAAGGTTCATGCATGTGGATAAGAAACCTTCATAGTGTCCATGCATTGCTGAAGAAGCACTGACAGTGAGCGCAAGGAGGTATTCTCTCCTAGAAGCAATGCAATACTTTCTTGCATATGGGGTCTGATGAAGCATGTCATAAATTCTCTGTACACTTCCATATGATATTATTATAGTAGAGGTGTCATGCACCACTATGGCACTCCTACAAAACAGCAGCACTACAAGTGGATCCAAGTCGGTGGGTCATATCCAAAGAAGAGTTCTCAGTGCAAGCAGTGTCAGGCTGTAGCAGCCAGGTCCTAAACATCAGCATCAGTTCAAAAAGGACTGCAGCACTCCAGGTCCTCATCAAGAAATCAGCGTAGTTTTATTCCCCAAACATACAGTAGCGACGTTTTGACTACAATGAAGTTGAAATGTTGTTATGCTTGGTGAAGAAAACTACACTGATTCCTTGATGAAGAGATGGAGTGCTGCACATATGGTTAGATGCATGAGCCCTGAGTGAGAGCTAGACACAAAAAGGCTAGGCTTTCATGTGTTTCGTAGGCTCCTCCTTCACATTACAGACACTATGATGGTCATCGTTGGTGTCCATCATGTAACAGAACTAGCACTGCTATTATTTTTGCTTTTGTGTTCCTACATATAAAGAAAAGAAAAATGGAAATACAAACACAGATATTAACCTATTCTAAGACAAGTAGAGAGGCATCTACGTATCTAATAATGTAAGTATGTGGAGACAGAAATAAAATAATGCTTGCACATTTAACCACCTCAGCCCCCAGTGCTTAAACACCCTGAAAGACCAGGCCACTTTTTACACTTCTGACCTACACTACTTTCACCGTTTATTGCTCGGTCATGCAACTTACCACCCAAATGAATTTTACCTCCTTTTCTTCTCACTAATAGAGCTTTCATTTGGTGGTATTTCATTGCTGCTGACATTTTTACTTTTTTTGTTATTAATCGAAATTTAACGATTTTTTTGCAAAAAAATGACATTTTTCACTTTCAGTTGTAAAATTTTGCAAAAAAAACGACATCCATATAGAAATTTTGCTCTAAATTTATTGTTCTACATGTCTTTGATAAAAAAAAAAATGTTTGGGTAAAAAAAAAATGGTTTGGGTAAAAGTTATAGCGTTTACAAACTATGGTACAAAAATGTGAATTTCCGCTTTTTGAAGCAGCTCTGACTTTCTGAGCACCTGTCATGTTTCCTGAGGTTCTACAATGCCCAGACAGTACAAACACCCCACAAATGACCCCATTTCGGAAAGTACACACCCTAAGGTATTCGCTGATGGGCATAGTGAGTTCATAGAACTTTTTATTTTTTGTCACAAGTTAGCGGAAAATGATGATTTTTTTTTTTTTTTTTCTTACAAAGTCTCATATTCCACTAACTTGTGACAAAAAATAAAAACTTCCATGAACTCACTATGCCCATCACGAAATACCTTGGGGTCTCTTCTTTCCAAAATGGGGTCACTTGTGGGGTAGTTATACTGCCCTGGCATTCTAGGGGCCCAAATGTGTGGTAAGGAGTTTGAAATCAAATTCTGTAAAAAATGACGAGTGAAATCCGAAAGGTGCTCTTTGGAATATGGGCCCCTTTGCCCACCTAGGCTGCAAAAAAGTGTCACACATCTGGTATCTCCGTATTCAGTAGAAGTTGGGGAATGTGTTTTGGGGTGTCATTTTACATATACCCATGCTGGGTGAGATAAATATCTTGGTCAAATGCCAACTTTGTATAAAAAAATGGAAAAGTTGTCTTTTGCCAAGATATTTCTCTCACCCAGCATGGGTATATGTAAAATGACACCCCAAAACACATTCCCCACCTTCTCCTGAGTACGGAGATACCAGATGTGTGACACTTTTTTGCAGCCTAGGTGGGCAAAGGGGCCCATATTCCAAAGAGCACCTTTCGGATTTCACTCGTCATTTTTTACAGAATTTGATTTCAAACTCCTTACCACACATTCGGGCCCCTAGAATGCCAGGGCAGTATAACTACCCCACAAGTGACCCCATTTTGGAAAGAAGAGACCCCAAGGTATTCGCTGATGGGCATAGTGAGTTCATGGAAGTTTTTATTTTTTGTCACAAGTTAGTGGAATATGAGACTTTGTATGAAAAAAAAAAAAAAAAAAAAAAAAACATCATTTTCCACTAACTTGTGACAAAAAATAAAAAATTCTAGGAACTCGCCATGCCCCTCACGGAATACCTTGGGGTGTCTTCTTTCCAAAATGGGGTCACTTGTGGGGTAGTTATACTGCCCTGGCATTTTCCAGGGGCCCTAATGTGTGGTAAGTAGGTAAATGACCAGTGAAATCCGAAAGGTGCTCTTTGGAATATGGGCCCCTTTGCCCACCTAGGCTGCAAAAAAGTGTCACACATCTGGTATCTCCGTACTCAGGAGAAGTTGGGGAATGTGTTTTGGGGTGTCTTTTTACATATACCCATGCTGGGTGAGAGAAATATCTTGGCAAAAGACAACTTTTCCCATTTTTTTATACAAAGTTGGCATTTGACCAAGATATTTATCTCACCCAGCATGGGTATATGTAAAATGACACCCCAAAACACATTCCCCACCTTCTCCTGAGTACGGAGATACCAGATGTGTGACACTTTTTTGCAGCCTAGGTGGGCAAAGGGGCCCATATTCCAAAGAGCACCTTTCGGATTTCACTCGTCATTTTTTACAGAATTTGATTTCAAACTCCTTACCACACATTTGGGCCCCTAGAATGCCAGGGCAGTATAACTACCCCACAAGTGACCCCATTTTGGAAAGAAGAGACCCCAAGGTATTCGCTGATGGGCATAGTGAGTTCATGGAAGTTTTTATTTTTTGTCAAAAGTTAGTGGAATATGAGACTTTGTATGAAAAAAATAAAATAAAAAAAAATCATCATTTTCCACTAACTTGTGACAAAAAATAAAAAATTCTAGGAACTCGCCATGCCCCTCACGGAATACCTTGGGGTGTCTTCTTTCCAAAATGGGGTCACTTGTGGGGTAGTTATACTGCCCTGGCATTTTCCAGGGGCCCTAATGTGTGGTAAGTAGGTAAATGACCTGTGAAATCCGAAAGGTGCTCTTTGGAATATGGGCCCCTTTGCCCACCTAGGCTGCAAAAAAGTGTCACACATCTGGTATCTCCGTATTCAGGAGAAGTTGGGGAATGTGTTTTGGGGTGTCATTTTACATATACCCATGCTGGGTGAGAGAAATATCTCGGCAAAAGACAACTTTTCCCATTTTTTTTATACAAAGTTGGCATTTGACCAAGATATTTATCTCACCCAGCATGGGTATATGTAAAATGACACCCCAAAACACATTGCCCAACTTCTCCTGAGTACGGAGATACCAGATGTGTGACACTTTTTTGCAGCCTAGATGCGCAAAGGGGCCCAAATTCCTTTTAGGAGGGCATTTTTAGACATTTGGATACCAGACTTCTTCTCACGCTTTGGGGCCCCTAGAATGCCAGGGCAGTATAAATACCCCACATGTGACCCCATTTTGGAAAGAAGACACCCCAAGGTATTCAATGAGGGGCATGGCGAGTTCATAGAAATTTTTTTTTTTTGGCACAAGTTAGCGGAAATTGATATTTTTTATTTTTTTCTCACAAAGTCTCCCGTTCCGCTAACTTGGGACAAAAATTTCAATCTTTCATGGACTCAATATGCCCCTCACGGAATACCTGGGGGTGTCTTCTTTCCGAAATGGGGTCACATGTGGGGTAGTTATACTGCCCTGGCATTCTAGGGGCCCTAAAGCGTGAGAAGAAGTCTGGAATATAAATGTCTAAAAAATTTTACGCATTTGGTTTCCGTGAGGGGTATGGTGAGTTCATGTGAGATTTTATTTTTTGTCACAAGTTAGTGGAATATAAGACTTTGTAAGAAAAAAAAAAATAATTCCGCTAACTTGGGCCAAAAAAATGTCTGAATGGAGCCTTACAGAGGGGTGATCAATGACAGGGGGGGTGATCAATGACAGGGGGGGTGATCAATAACAGGGGGGTGATCAATGACAGGGGGGTGATCAGGGAGTCTATATGGGGTGATCACCACAGTCATTGATCACGCCCGTGTAAGGCTTCATTCAGACGTCCGGATGCGTTTTGCGGATCCGATCCATCTATCAGTGGATCCGTAAAAATCATGCGGACATCTGAATGGAGCTTTACAGGGGGGTAATCAATGACAGGGGTGTAATCAATGACAGGGGGGTGATCAGGGAGTCTATATGGGGTGATAACCACAGTCATTGATCACGCCCGTGTAAGGCTTCATTCAGACGTCCGGATGCGTTTTGCGGATCCGATCCATCTATCAGTGCATCCGTAAAAATCATGCGGACGTCTGAATGGAGCTTTACAGGGGGGTAATCAATGACAGGGGGGTGATCAATGACAGGGGGGTGATCAGGGAGTCTATATGGGGTGATCACCACAGTCATTGATCATGCCCCTGTAAGGCTTCATTCAGACGTCCGGATGCGTTTTGCGGATCCGATCCATCTATCAGTGCATCCGTAAAAATCATGCGGACATCTGAATGGAGCTTTACAGGGGGGTAATCAATGACAGGGGGGTGATCACCACAGTCATTGATCATGCCCCTGTAAGGCTTCATTCAGACGACCGGATGCGTTTTGCGGATCCGATCCATGTATCAGTGCATCCGTAAAAAATCATGCGGACATCTGAATGGAGCTTTACAGGGGGGTGATCAGGGAGTCTATATGGGGTGATCACCACAGTCATTGATCATGCCCCTGTAAGGCTTCATTCAGACGTCCGGATGCGTTTTGCGGATCCGATCCATCTATCAGTGGATCCGTAAAAATCATGCGGACGTCTGAATGGAGCTTTACAGGGGGGTAATCAATGACAGGGGGGTAATCAATGACAGGGGGGTGATCAGGGAGTCTATATGGGGTGATCACCACAGTCATTGATCACGCCCCTGTAAGGCTTCATTCAGACGTCCGGATGCGTTTTGCGGATCCGATCCATCTATCAGGGGATCGGTAAAAATCATGCGGACGTCTGAATGGAGCTTTACAGGGGGTTGATCAATGACAGGGGGGTAATCAATGACAGGGGGGTGATCAGGGAGTCTATATGGGGTGATCAGGGGTGATTAGGGGTGATCAGGGGCTAATAAGGGGTTAATAAGTGACGGGGGGGGGGTGTAGTGTAGTGTAGTGGTGCTTGGTGCTACTTTACTGAGCTACCTGTGTCCTCTGGTGGTCGATCCAAACAAAGGGGACCACCAGAGGACCAGGTTAGCAGGTATATTAGACGCTGTTATCAAAACAGCGTCTAATATACCTGTTAGGGGTTAAAAAAAACACATCTCCAGCCTGCCAGCGAACGATCGCCGCTGGCAGGCTGGAGATCAACTCTCTTACCTTCCGTTCCTGTGAGCGCGCGCGCCTGTGTGCGCGCGTTCACAGGAAATCCCGGCTCACGCGAGATGACGCGTATATGCGTCGCTGAGCGCAGGGCTGCCACCTCCGGAACGCAATCCTGCGTACAGCGGTCCGGAGGTGGTTAAACATTGACAAATGCAAGAATTCTTTGAATTGAAATGGTGGACAAAATTATGATTAAGTAGATATAATGGGCGCATGTCCCAATGATAGATAGGACTGGATTACAAATGTGGAAAGCTGTACTGTGCAGAAAGGATAAAAGGCAAAAGGAAGAGGTTACTGTTAAGCCTGAGCTCAACTCAATAGAGTTAGAGGGGATAGTGGGGAGTTTGCATATGGTAGTTAACTATAGTGAAAGAGAGCAACGGCAACATCTATATACAGCCAGGTCCATAAATATTGGGACATCAACACAATTCTAACATTTTTGGCTCTATACACCACCACAATGGATTTGAAATGAAACAAACAAGATGTGCTTTAGGCCTCATGCACACGACAGTATTTTTTCACGGTCCGCAAAACGGGGTTCCGTTGGTCCGTGATCCGTGACCGTTTTTTCGTCCGTGGGTCTTCCTTCATTTTTGGAGGATCCACAGACGCGAAAAAAAAAAGTCGTTTTGGTGTCCGCCTGACTTTCAATGTAAAGTCAGGAGTTAATATACCGTAGGATCGGAGTTTTCTCCAATCCGATGGTATAATTTAACTTGAAGCGTCCCCATCACCATGGGAACGCCTCTATGTTAGAATATACCATCGGATTTGAGTTAGATCGTGAAACTCATATCCGACAGTATATTCTAACACAGAGGCGTTCCCATGGTGATGGGGACGCTTCAAGTTAGAATATCCTACGAACTGTGTACATGACTGACCCCTGCTGCCTGGCAGCACCTGATCTCTTACAGGGGCTGTGATCAACACAATTAACCCCTCAGGTGCCTCCCCTCTCCCCCCCCCCCCGATCATTGGTGGCAGCGGAGAGTTCCGATTGGAGTCCCAGTTTAATCGCTGGGGCTCCGATCGGTAACCATGGCAACCAGGACACTACTGTAGTCCTGGTTGCCATGGTTACTTAGCAATATTAGAAGCATCATACTTACCTGCTGAGCTGTCTGTGACCGGCCGGGAGCTCCTCCTACTGGTAAGTGACAGGTCTGTGCGGCGCATTGCTTAATGATCTGTAACTTACCAGTAGGAGGAGCTCCCAGCCGGTCACAGACAGCGCAGCAGGTAAGTATGATGCTTCTAATATTGCTAAGTAACCATGGCAACCAGGACTACAGTAGTGTCCTGGTTGCCATGGTTACCGATCGGAGCCCCGGCGATTAAACTGGGACTCCGATCGGAACTCTCCGCTGCCACCAATGATCGGGGGGGGGGGGGGGAGAGGGGAGCCGCACACTGGCCACCAATGATATTAAAACAATAGCGGGGGGGAGGGCGCACACTGGCCACCAATGATATTAAAACAATAGAGGGGGGGCCGGGGGGGCGCACACTGGACACCAATGAAATTAATACAATAGATGGAGGGAGGGGGGCCGCACTGGCCACCAATGAAATTAAAACTGGGGAGGGAGGGGGGTTTGCCCCCTCCTGCCTGGCAGCCCCTGATCTCTTATAGGGGGCTATGATATGCACAATTAACCCCTAAGGTGCAGCACCTGAGGGGTTAATTGTGCGGATCACAGCCCCCTGTAAGAGATCAGGGGTACCCCAGGCAGCAGGGGCAGTCATGTACACAGTTCGTAGTATATTCTAACTAGAAGCGTCCCCATCACTATGGGAACACCTCTGTGTTAGAACATACTGTCGGTTCTGAGTTTTCACGAAGTGAAAACACAGCTCTGAAAAAGCTTTTATGCAGACGGATCTTCGGATCCGTCTGTATGAAATTAACATACGGCCACGAATCACGGACGCGGATGCCAATCTTGTGTGCATCCGTGTTCTTTCACGGACCCATTGACTTGAATGGGTCCGTGAACCGTTGTCCGTCAAAAAAATAGGACAGGTCTTATTTTTTTGACGGACAGGAAACATGGATCACGGATAGGGCTGCAAAACGGTGCATTTTCCGATTTTTCCACGGACCCATTGAAAGTCAATGGGTCCACCAAAAAAAAACTGAAAACGGCACAACGGCCACGGATGCACACAATGGTCTTGTGCATGAGGCCTTAACTGTCAGCTTTGAGAGTATTTACATCCAAATCAGGTGAACGGTGTAGGAATTACAACAGTTTGCATATGTGCCTCCCACTTGTTAAGGGACCAAAAGTAATGGGACAGAATAATAATCATAAATCAAACTTTCACTTTTTAATACTGGGTGCAAATCCTTTGCAGTCAATTACAGCCTGAAGTCTGGAACGCATAGACATCACCAGACAGTGGGTTTTATCCCTGGTGATGCTCTGCCAGGCCTCTACTGCAACTGTCTTCAGTTCCTGCTTGTTCTTGGGGCATTTTCCCTACAGTTTTGTCTTCAGCAATTGAAATGCATGCTCAATCGGATTCAGTTCAGGTGATTGACTTGGCCATTGCATAACATTCCACTTCTTTCCCTTAAAAACTCTTTGGTTGCTTTTGCAGTATGCTTTGGGTCATTGTCCATCTGTACTGTGAAGCGTCGTCCAATGAGTTCTGAAGCATTTGGCTGAATATGAGCAGATTAATATTGCCCGAAACACTTCAGAATTCATCCTGCTGCTTTTGTCAGCAGTCACATCATCAATAAATACAAGAGAACCAGTTCCATTGGCAGCCATACATGCCCACGCCATGACACTACCACCACCATGCTTTACTGATGAGGTGGTATGCTTAGGATCATGAGCAGTTCCTTTTCTTCTCCATACTCTTCTCTCCCTATCACTCTGGTACAAGTTGAATATTCGTCTCATCTTTCCATAGGATGTTGTTCCAGAACCGTGAAGGCTTTTTTAGATGTCGTTTGGCAAACTTTTTTCTGGCCTTCCTGTTTTTGAGGCTCACCAATTTTTTACATCTTGTGGTGAACCCTCTGTATTCACTCTGGTGAAGTCTTCTCTTGATTGTTGACTTTGACACATACCTGTATACACCTACCTCCTGGAGAGTGTTCTTGATCTGGCCAACTGTTGTGAAGGGTGTTTTCTTCACCAGGGAAAGAATTCTTCGGTCATCCACCACAGTTGTTTTCCGTGGTCTTCCGGGTCTTTTGGTGTTGCTGAGCTCACCGGTGCATTACTTCTTTTTAAGAATGTTCCAAACAGTTGTTTTGGCCATGCCTAATGTTTTTGCTATCTCTCTGATGGGTTTGTTTTGTCTTTTCAGCCTAATGATGGCTTGCTTCACTGTTAAAGGGGCGGTCACTGTTAAAGTGGGGGTCACTGTGAAAGTCCCTGTTAAAGGGGCGGTCACTGTAAAAGTCCCTGTTAAAAGGGCGGTCACTGTGAAAGTCACTGTTAAAGGGGCAGTCACTGTGAAAGTCACTGTGGGGCTGTCACTGTGAAAGTCACTGTTAAAGTGGCGGTCACTGTGAAAGTCACTGTAAAAGTCACTGTTAAAGGGGGGTCACTGAAAGTCACTGTTAAAGTGGCGGTCACTGTGAAAGTTAATGTTAAAGGGGCTGTCACTGTGAAAGTCACTGTTAAAGGGGCAGTCACTGTTAAAGGAGCGGTCACTGTTAAAGGGGCGGTCACTGTGAAAGTCATTGTTAAAGGGGCGGTCACTATGAAAGTCACTGTTAAAGGTGATGTCACTATGAAAGTCCCTGTTAAAGGGGCGGTCACCGTGGAAGTCACTGTTAAAAGGGCGGCCACTGTGAAAGTCACTGTTAAAGGGGCGGCCACTGTGAAAGTCACTGTTAAAGGGGCGGCCACTGTGAAAGTCACTGTTAAAGGGGCGGCCACTGTGAAAGTCACTGTTAAAGGGGCGGCCACTGTGAAAGTCACTGTTTCCCTGAAGGAAACAAGGCCATAGTGGTAGGTAAAAGTGACATTTGGTTACCACAAACAAGTGCCATCACCGATTGGATTTGGGGCCAATAAGGTTTGATCTTCTTACATACTCACCAAATATGTAAGAAGGTTCCATGTGACTTGGAACATCTACATGGTGGTAAGCTGAATACGTTTTAGCAAGTATCGTCGTTATCTTACCATCTGTAGATTAGTTTTAAAGATGATTCATGTAATCTGATACATCTTGAGGAGCACAGGTTATTCCCACAGACCTCTTTCAGATGCTCACTTGACAAGGTAATATTCAATTCTTCTTGTCAGGTCTGGATATAAGCCAGAGGAAAGAAGCTGTCTGGACGAATTAATTTAAAGCATAACAAAAATCAAACTTGGCATAGCCCATGCTTTACACAAGACCACCTCTGTAGTGGTGAAAGAAAGCACTTAACAGTATAATAATATACCTGAGGGACTCCCTATCCTTTGGCATGAGTCTAAGCATCTTGTGAGTAGTGGTGGCCTTGCGGTTCACCCGGCGTCGGTTCACGGTGAACTTTGCCGATCGCGATTCGCAGAACATGCGAACATATGGCGATATTCGCACCCGCCGTATTATTTTACATTGTGAAGAACTTTGACCCATGACACATCCATCAGGTGGTACAGGACAGCTAATTAAGACATTTCAGCACATGGAAATACCCCCTACCTTATAAATAAACCTGATCTGGCCGCCATTTTACATTCAGTGTTTTGTCAGTGTAGGGATAGGTTGCTGTGTGGAGCAGGGACAGACTGTTAGGGACAAAAATGCTATCAAATAGGTCCACAAAAGTCCTTTTAAGGACTGGTATAGGTGTACTATTGATAGGTGTGCAGTACAGCGGGGTGTAATACACTTATAATATACTTTCTAATATAGAAAGCATATTATAGTGGATTTGTATTGTGCAGCAGTGGTGAGCGGTTCTAAAGCGATACTGCAGCTACACAGAGTGACAAACGCAATTAAAAAAAATTATTATAACTGGTGTGATAGACCAGTCGCCCCCCCAAAAAACTGATAGAAGCAGGGGTGTTATATACCAATAATATACTTTCTATATAGTGCATTTTGGTACAGCAGCATTTGTTTGCGGTTTTTCTGCTTTCTCTCTGCTACACACAGTGACAAACGGTATTGGAAAAAATAATTATAACTGGTGTGATATACCAGTCGCCCCCCAAAAAAACTGATAGAAGCGGGGTGTTGTATTCCAATAATATACTTTCTTTATAGTGCATTTGGGTACAGCAGCATTTGTTTGCGGTTTTGCTATGTTCCCTCTGCTACACACTGTGACAAACGGTATTGGAAAAAATATTTATAACTGGTGTGCGCATGCCCATACGCGAAAATTATATTGCCGATATTTCGCACTTAAAAAGATAATGAATGGAGATCGCAAATTCTAATAATACATCTGGTATGTCATTGTCCATATTGTGGGACTATTTGTGCACTTGTAGTGTACGGGAGTTGTAATACCCGTCACTACCAAAGTGTCACTTGGTGTGCTGTCGTCCCTCCTAATTATGGAAAGTTGGTATATGTCAGTTTTATAAAATGTCATGTAATGTAATGCATGTATTTCCCTGTTACTATGAAACTTGCAAGTACAGGCCGGCTAGGGGTGTCATTCCAGCTCTTAGGCATTAGAGGGAGCTAAAGAGCCCTAGTTTATATAAGGCCAGACAAGGAAGGGAAAGTCAGTGTAACCTGATCTAGTGTGGAGTGCAGAAGCTTCTAGAGCCTGAGGAAGCTGAGAGAGACAGAGGCAAAGATCAGAGGAGCCAGAGGTACTGAGAGAAACAGAGGAGGTACTTATTTAAGCCATAATCAAGGATATAAAGCCAGACTTAGGTTAATGGGCCTTGGTGAAGAATTGCTACATTCCAGGATCAGACAGAGTTAGAGTGCAAGCTCCTTTGCTGCGAATCCTGTGTTTAACACTCTGTAATTACCCTGCTGTACTGAATTGCCTGCATCGACCGAATTGCAAAATCGACTGTATGCTGAGGAACTGCGTTTCCAATATTGTCTCTGCCTGCAAACTACTAAAGTTGGAGTTCTGTTTTAACACCACGTTTCCTCAAATTATTCCTGCATCCGCAAACGGCGTGCCACCGTTTACTTGGCACTGGCGTCACGAACTATTCCTACCTATACCTGCCCTTGCAGAGAGTGAGCTGTACCAGGTTAGTGTATATTGCACTACTACACTCAGAAACACCTACTACGCACAACTTGAGTACACTGCACCTCTCTTTTGGCGTCACGAACACGGATACGCACGCTTTATAGTGCAAGAAGCGTGAACTTTGTGCCTTATACAAGTGCCCTGTGACCAAAGTGACAATTTTCCTGTTTAATGAAAGTGGACTTTGTGGACTGAAAATCGTACCCAAAGTGTTCCAAAAACCTCTAAAAAGCGCTGTGCAGGGTTGCGCTACCCAGAGGAAGAAAATCGCCGCATTGGAGTGTGGTTTTGTGGACTTTAAACATTCCTGCTTGCTGTCAGTGAATAGACAGCGTTTGTACCTAAAGATGGCCGCTGAGCTTGCTGAATTTACTGCTGCGTCACCTTCATCCCGAAAAGGCGGGAAAAGTTGGCGCCTTTCTGAGGAAAAAGCGGGAAGAAGGTCAAGGGCAGGCGCCACGGCTTATCTGGTCATTTGCATGTCTGCCAGCATGGACACCGCCCTCCACATACTGGAATACCTGGGGGGCGGCTCCCCAGTGCAATGGGAGGAGCTGGCTACTCTAATTGACGCGACCCTATCGCTCTCCTCAGTAGGATCGAGCATGTTGGATTGTGAACAGAGTGTTGCTGCAGCGTCCGCACCTGTAATTGACATGATGACTGACACCGGTGTAGAGCCAGAGGAGGCTCCACCGGCCTACGCTCCGGGACCGGAGCAACCCGCCTGCCGCACCAGGGAGAAGGAACCCGAGCCCTACTATGGCTCATGGAGGGACTTTTTTCAACCATCGTTCAAATGGTCTTCCCTGATGGCGGAGATTCGGGAGGCCGCTATCAAGCGGAATACCAAGACTAAAATCGTGTATGAGGAGCTAACCAAGACAATCCATGAGAAGCATACGCACACCCAACCCCGCCTGGACAGGAGAAAGGGAGTGGTGCTGTCATTTGACAAATCCCGTGGCTACGGGTTTATCCAGGACTATCTAACTGGCAGAGACCTCTATGTGAATCGAAGGTCTGTCAAGAGAGACTACCTCCCTTCGTACCAGCACAGCCTCCGCGAGGGAGAGGAAGTGGAGTACACCCCTGCCGAGAGCCTGCGAGGCCCCTATGCGACTGCTGTGACCCGTCCGAAGCGAGGACCTGAGGATTGGGAGGCAGAAGAGGGAGAAGACTACTCTGGCTGCGAGCGAGAACCGGAACGCTCTCCAGAGCCGGCCCATCACGCCTTTCAGGAGCGGAGCTCCTTCATTGGGCCGAATGTCTTCTGGCAGCCAACCGTGTTGGAGAAATGGGTGAGCCCCTACCCTTCCCCCGAGCTGCCTCGTCGGGAGAAGACAATATCTGAGCTGGAACAACTAAAAGGACTTAGTGCTACCTTCCAGAACATCCGGATGGGACGGAGACCAGACGCGTCGCCAGTACCTGAAGAGGCCGAGTCCGCGTCATCGGTGACTGTACCTGCGCCGGCGGCGCCAGCAGAGGACAGCGACTCCGACACAGAGAGCATCGGTGAGCAGATCGTCCGGCTGGAGGAGAAGTTGCGGGAGTTGCGCAAGACATACACCGCCAGGATCCAGACGCCGCCGAGGAAGGATGAGGTAAGGGTGCCTGTCACCACCCGCCGACCGCCTTCTGTTGTCACCGCTCCGTCAGTGCCCCAGACCGGACCCGCGATTGCCGTAAACTGCTGCACCCAGAGCACCGGACCGCTTGCTGCGGCGGTGCCAAGCACGTCACACCCTGCAGTGATCATGCCAGGGCCGGCACGGTCCATCAGAGGGTTCACCCCTAGGCCTATGGGGCCAATACCTATTAGGGGCCCCTTTACCCTACAGCTGCCCCCTGACACTGTTATGTGGGCCCATCCTCCTGTAGAAGAATACTACAGACGGTACTTGCCAGCGGAGCCAAGTGGATATGATGTGCCACTGTAATCAGCCTGCTAGGCCTTTGATTTATTTCCTAAGAAGTTAATGTTAACCCTTCCAGGACAGGAGTCCTATGTTGCTGGTCCTTTGTTGCGGCTGCCAGTTTGTCCACGGCTCAGTGGTAGGTGTTGACCACTGAAATCACAAAGTCAGCAAGGCCAGGCTTGTTTTCCAGGACCCCCTGCCTGCTTTTGCTACCCCACGCCAAGTTGTGCCTGTTCCTTTGTTGCACCTTTTACCCTTCACCCCCTTTTCAGGTTGATCAGGGGTTTTACAGCACTTTTCCTGCTGTCATTTTATTGTGCAACCTGATTCTAAGGAACCGTGCCCGGAGACAGACTCAAAAGGTACCTGAGCCTCTGCGATTCTTACTCTTTTAAAAGTATTGTGCCCAGAGATGGACTCCACCGCATGAGAGCCTCTGTGATTTAATAAGAAATAACCTGGGTACGGACTCATGTTTGTTATTTGAGCCTCCAAGAACTTTTATACCGTTTTCTACTGTTTTATCATGGACTTATTCATTGTCATGGACTATCCTGGTTATAATGTTCCGCTGTGCCAGGTCAGCGCCCCCGTTCCATTCATTATCCTGAGAGAAGAGAACGACGCCCCTTGTCACTGCCCTGCACCTTTGCCAATTGGACCTGATGTAAATGCAGTTGAATTGCATATATGTATGCCTGCATGTCTATTTTCTATTTCAGGTAGAGATTCCAGATGGGCGACCCATGATGGAGTACGAGGTCGTACTCAGCTTAAAGCAGTGGGGTATGTAGTGTACGGGAACTGTAATACCCGTCACTACCAAAGTGTCACTTGGTGTGCTGTCGTCCCTCCTAATTATGGAAAGTTGGTATATGTCAGTTTTATAAAATGTCATGTAATGTAATGCATGTATTTCCCTGTTACTATGAAACTTGCAAGTACAGGCCGGCTAGGGGTGTCATTCCAGCTCTTAGGCATTAGAGGGAGCTAAAGAGCCCTAGTTTATATAAGGCCAGACAAGGAAGGGAAAGTCAGTGTAACCTGATCTAGTGTGGAGTGCAGAAGCTTCTAGAGCCTGAGGAAGCTGAGAGAGACAGAGGCAAAGATCAGAGGAGCCAGAGGTACTGAGAGAAACAGAGGAGGTACTTATTTAAGCCATAATCAAGGATATAAAGCCAGACTTAGGTTAATGGGCCTTGGTGAAGAATTGCTACATTCCAGGATCAGACAGAGTTAGAGTGCAAGCTCCTTTGCTGCGAATCCTGTGTTTAACACTCTGTAATTACCCTGCTGTACTGAATTGCCTGCATCGACCGAATTGCAAAATCGACTGTATGCTGAGGAACTGCGTTTCCAATATTGTCTCTGCCTGCAAACTACTAAAGTTGGAGTTCTGTTTTAACACCACGTTTCCTCAAATTATTCCTGCATCCGCAAACGGCGTGCCACCGTTTACTTGGCACTGGCGTCACGAACTATTCCTACCTATACCTGCCCTTGCAGAGAGTCAGCTGTACCAGGTTAGTGTATATTGCACTACTACACTCAGAAACACCTACTACGCACAACTTGAGTACACTGCACACTTCTAGTAATTGTTTCTTGGCTGAAAATATGAGCTGAAGGTTTTTCAGGTTCGCCTGCCATTAAAATGAATGGGATCTTGCGGTTCGCGAACATTTGATCGCGTTTGCGCGATCGCGTTCGCAAACCGTCCCGGCAGATGTTCGTCCATCACTACTTGTGAGCTCTCTCAATGTGGACATCTGTAGAGACATCAGGAATGGATCTAAGACAAAGTCCAAACTTTTCTTGGTAACTTGCATGTTTGCAGATAAATAATTCATCTCTGGGACTCCCCAATAATGAGGTTATTGCACTTTCCTCTGTTGTATTGATCTTTGAGGTAGAGACGGTATGCAAAAAATGTATGTGGTTTTGGCAAGTAAAGAGAGCTGAGGCAGTGGCCTCCCTATAGACAGTTTTATTAGATTGTGCCTCCTCCACTTGTTTCACTTGTGTGCAGATGTGTTTGACCTTGTGTTTAATATCAGCTAGATCCCACATGACTGAGGAACAGTGTTCTCTATAATAGCTTGCATACTCTAAGAGGATATTTTAACAGATATATTAACAGAAGATGAGAGTCCAGAAGTAGAACCATCATATGCCAAGCTTTCTTGACACGTCTATGCGATGTATGGAAGACCCTAGAAGGGGCCTCACATTTTATACAGACAGTCTAAAGAAAAATTGCCCGTTAAGAAAAAGCTAATTGGTGTGAGACTTCGAACGACCAGTAGGAATATAGGAGGCATTTAGAAGGCCAAAGATTTATCTTCTGTTCAGCAAGGTAAATATGTAATACAACAAGCAAGGCCATGGTGGTATGTATCAGAGTGAAATTGTGAGATCCTGAAATGTGCCAAAGCCTGTGGCTACCAGTTTCAGGATACCTAACTCAGCTCAAATATGAGAACCACAGTCAGTTGCCCAGGGGTTACAGTAAACCACCTCATAGCGCACAGCGCCTGTTGGCAGGAGATGGTGTTTCAGAGCCTGCTTCATACCACACTGGACTGGCAGGAAGCTAGCCCAATGCTTCCGAACCCACATCTGCCTCAGCAATCAAAATGTCTAGCAAGTCCTAGAGTTGGCGTAATCACCCAACAACACCTGCAGGACACCAAGTATGGCTCACAGCATCTAAGGTGGGTAAGTAGGGCCAGGCTGCTTGGGATTGTTATAGCAGTCCACAGCTCTGGTCGGAGGAGCAAGTCATGAGTGCTTACAGGTGGAAATGTGAAATATGGGCCTAGTGACTATCTCTGTTCAGGTTTGTGGTGCAGCTTTCTTTTACATGTAGCCTTTCTGTGCAGTGTGTACCATTGTTGTTGGTCACATGAATAAAGCATTTGTCTTTTAACTCTTAATTAAGGCTCTGATTAATTTATAAGTCATGTCATGTAGATTTCCTGCGTATAAAACAGTTATTGGCTAGTTTAATATTTAAGATATCTTTTCGTTTGCAACAAAACAAAAATATATTCAAGCTTCTGATATGCTTTATGTAAAAGTTGACAGCTTATTATTTTAATTTTTTATGTATTTTTTGTCTAATTTACCTTTAATGTACTTTAGAGTGGAAAAGTATATAACTTTACTTTCTCCTTCTTTCCTTTCCTCTAAGTTATAAGTTATATGGTTATTGAACTTAAAGTAGTTCTCTCACCTCAGGCATTGGGGGCATAATGCTAGGATGTGCCCGCATGTCTGATAGGTGCTGGTCTCACCTCTGGGACCCACATCTATCTTTAGAATGGAGTCTGAAAGTGAAGAAGGGTGCACTGCGTATGTGTGGCTGCCCTGCATTCATTCATATGGGAGGGCTGAAAATAGCCAAGCCAACATCGGGTTATCTCATAACTGATGTATAAAATTAAAATCAGACATCATATAGTACATGACATTTTCTCTCTAACAAAGCTAGAATCAGCCCTGTACCTCACATCGATCCAGACATTTCCCTTTTCGTTGCTCTGCTGCATTTAAATCAAGCCTACAGCTCCCTGTCGCAACTTAGGAGGCAGTTGAAGGAGGAAACTGAACATGTGAAGCCATTTCAGTGAGTCGGACAAAGAAATAAGAAATATGCTATATAGACATATTTCACAGAATAACCCAGTGGCTTTGCTAAATTTTTAATTACATGCAATTACAAAAGTATTCATATCCTGGTGCTGGTTTGAAAACTGCAGAATATTTTTCATGGGACAACCCCTTTAAATGGGTTGTACCATCTGGACATTTATAGCATATATCTATAAATGTTCGATAGGTGTAGGTCTCACCTCTGAGACCCACTCCTGTCTCAATAATAGATCCGCATGTGCAGCTTACTCCATTCACTGCTAGGGGACTAGCAAAAATAGACAAATGTGCTATCCATTCATGAAAGTGGGCCCACACTTATCAGACATTGATGGTAAGGATGATTGAATGGATTCTAATTAATCCTAATGGTTATAAATAGCAATGATCAAAGTTTTTTGCTTTGTGGAATTTCTCCACGAGATTTACTTCAATACTATTTATTAATCACAAACAGCTTTAAATCAAATCTATCATGGCCTGCAGTTAAACCTTAGGGAGAATGTATCTTGGTGTACATCACTGTGTATTGCAGCAACATGCATAGGTAGTCCTTTCTGGTAGCGAAACAGTCACTGTTCATCAGAATGGAAGTCAGGTCACATATATGGTCGTGCGCATCTTTGAGCAGGCCACCAACAGTCCTAGCTAATCCCTAGCTAAACCAAAAGAAAAGCATACAGCAGCCATCAGTAAAGCAAAAGAAAAATGCTGTGCGCCCCTTTAGGAGCTGACTGCCAAAGACTCTCTAGTGGAAAAAAATAAGGACATGGAGGCAGCGCCAATAAAGTAGTGGGGGAAAAAAGGTTCTTTCAATCCATGTTGTGGTAGTGGAAACACATGCATTTGAATGTTATCTGTAGAATGACTGTGCGTCACTATTAGGCTTAGTTCATACTTCACTTATTTGATCAGTTATTCTCATCAGTTATTGTCAGCCCAAAGCAGGTCCAGGTCAAAACCACAGAACAGGTGCAGATCTATTCATGATACCTAATCTGAGAGTAGACATGGCTCCTGAATTTGGCTCACAATAAGTGATGGAAATAACTGACCAAGCAACAGAAGAGTGAACTCAGCCTTACAGGTCAATGTTAGCATCAGGGCTAATTTATCGGTTTGGACTTAACCATGCAGTGGCCAAAGATTCAAGTAGTGGCCCCATGACAGTGGTGTCGGCAGTAAGGCTGTTTTCACATGACTGTTTATTTTTCCATTCTTTTGATCCATCAGAAGAGCAGGCCAAAAAAAGCGGACTTTGTATTTTAAGCATTCGCCTTCAAACTATCAGTATTTGGTCAGCGTTTGATAAGTATTTGTAAGGCAAAAACACAGAGTCCGGTCTTAGCCCCTTAAGGACTCAGCCCTACAGTTGTGTTTAAAATTATTCAACCCCCAATGCTGTAAAGGGTTTTAGGGAATTTAGTGTACATTTGTAATTGTGTTCAGAATGAAATCTTACAAGGACTTTTTAAAGAACCAAATGCAACTAAAATTACATCAATTGTTTTTTGTAATACAGTATTAAATGTTTTTTTTTTGTGATTTCTTCATTGACACAATTATTCAACCCCTTAAAGACTACCACTCTTAAGAACAGAGGTTCATTCAAGTGTTTTCGATCAGGTATTGAAAACACCTGTGGATGTCAAGGAGCAGCAATTAAGCATAAAAAGCACCAATTAGGCAGATTTAAAAGGACTGTGATACTCAGCTCCTTCTAGACATTTACTGGTGTGTTTACCAACATGGTGAAGTCAAGAGAATGGTCCAGGAAGACAAGAGAAGAGGTGATTTCTCTTCACAAGAAGGGCAATGGCTATAAGAAGATTGCAAAGATGTTAAACATGCCAAGAGACACCATAGGAAGCATCATTCGCAAATTCAAGGCAAAGGGCACTGTTGAAACGCTACTTGGTCATGGCAGAAAGAAGATGCTGACTTCGACTGCTGTGCGCTACATGAAGCGCAAAGTGGAGAAAAGTCCCCGTGTGACTGCTGAGGAACTGAACTGTTTGGAGGAGGAAGAACAAGGCCTATGAAGAAAAGAACACATTGCCTACTGTGAAGCATGGTGGGGGGTCAATCATGCTTTGGGGCTGTTTTGCTTCTACAGGTACAGGGAAGGTTCAGCGTGTGCAAGGTACCATGAATTCTCTTCAGTACCAGGAGATATTGGATGAAAATGTGATGCAGTCCGTCACAAACCTGAGGCTTGGGAGACGTTGGACCTTTCAACAGGACAATGATCCCAAGCATACCTCCAAGTCCCACTAGAGCATGGTTGCAGATTAAAGGCTGGAACATTTTGAAGTGGCCATCGCAGTCACCAGACATAAATCCGATTGAGAACCTCTGGTGGGACTTAAAGAAAGCAGTTGCAGTGCGCATGCCTAAGAATGTGACTGAACTGGAGGCTTTTGCCCATGAAGAATGGGCGAAGATACCCGTAGATCGCTGCAAGACACTTGTGTCAAACTATGCTTCACGTTTAAAAGCTGTTATAACTGGAAAAGGATGATGTACTAAGTACTAAGATTGAATGTCACTTGGGGGTTGAATAGGTGCGGATCCGTCTGGTATCTGCACAGACGGATCCGCACCTATAATGCAAACGCTTAGATCCGTTCAGAACGGATCCGTTTGCATTACCATGAACAAAAAAACTTTACATTGAAAGTCAATGGGGGACGGATCAGTTTGAAAATTGAGCCATACTGTGTCAACTTCAAACGGATCCGTCCCCATTGACTTACATTGTAAGTCTGGACGGATCCGCTTGCCTCCACACGGCCAGGCGGACACCCGAACGCTGCAAGCTGCGTTCAGGTGTCCGCCTGCTGAGCGGAGCGGAGGACAAACGGTGCCAGACTGATGCATTCTGAGCGGATCCGCATCCACTCAGAATGCATTAGGGCTGGACGGATCCGTTCGGGGCCGCTTGTGAGAGTCTTCAAACGGAACTCACAAGCGGAGCTCCGAACGCTAGTGTGAAAGTAGCCTAAAACTGATAATGATGTGAGCACAGAAAAGACATTTGTGGTTATTCATTATAAATGTTATGTTATATTTGTCTGACTTACAGTGCCTCTTTGATTTAATTGTAAACAAGATGACTGAAATGACAAAATCAATGTCAAACTGGCCAAAACACTCACTTTCAGTGGGGGTTGAATCATTTTGAACACAACTGTATTTTCACCTTAACCTCCTCCCGTCCGCCCATAGGATATAAATGTCCTATGGGTGGATCTCTATTTCTGAACGCACGTTTTAAAATGTCCGTTCAGAAAGTGCAGGGCAACCCTTAGAGAAGGCAGGGGACAGTTCCCAGGTGTCCCTGCCTTCTGGATCGCTGCATACACAGTGCTCACCGAGTTCCTGTTCCGGCCCGGCGGTCATGTGACCGCCGTGACCGGAGAGTGCAGGGGCTGTGTGAGGTCACAGACCTCGATCAGCCCTGTTCTGAGGCTGTACAGCACAGAATTATGCTGTAAAGCCTCTCTGGGGGGTGCATTTCTTCTTTAACTGGGGCTACTATGTCAGTCCCAGTTACAGGAGAAATCAACAGTGAAAAAAAAAAGAAAAAGTAAAGCAAATGTCCCCCAGAGGTCTTGTATGACCTTATGGGGGACGAAAAGTGTAAAAAATAAAATAAAATAAAAATAAAGGGTTGAAAAAAAAAAAAAAAAATAAAGTTTCACATGTAAAAAAAAAAAAGTCCCCAAGTAAGGAATAAAAAAAAAATGTTAAAATAGAAAAAATAAAATTAAAATAGACATATTTGGTATTGCTGCGTCCGTAGAAACCAGCTCTATAAAAATATCACATGACCTAACCCTCGTGTGAACACCATAAAAAAAAAACAATGTCAAAACAAGCAATTTTTGTCACCTTACATCACAAAGGTGCAACACCAAGTGATCAAAAACGCGTATGTCCCACAAAAATGGTACCAATAAAACCGTCACCTCATCCTTCAAAAATGAGCCCCTACATAAGAAATCTCTCAAAAAATAAAAAAACTATAGCTCTTATAACATGGAGACACTAAAGCATCATATTTTTGGTTTCAAAAATGCTATTATTGTGTTAAAGTGAAACAAATAAAAAAAAGTATACATATTAGGTATTTCCCCGCGTCCGTAAAAACCAGCTCTATAAAAATATCACATGAGCTAACCCCTCAGGGTGAACACCGTAAGAAAAAAAAAAAGTGTCAAAACAAGCAATTTTTGTCACCTTGCATCACAAAAGGTGCAACACCAAGTGATCAAAAACGCGTATGTCCCACAAAATGGTACCAATAAAACCGTCACCTCATCCCACAAAAACTGAGCCCCTACATAAGAAAATCTCTCAAAAAATAAAAAAAAATATAGCTCTCAGAACATGGACACATTAAAACATAATTTTTTTTGTTTCAAAAATGCTATTATTGTGTAAAACTTTAATAAATGAGAAAAAGTATACATATTAGGTATCGCCACGTCCGTAACAATCTGCTCTATAAAAATGGCACTTGACTGAACCCCTCAGGTGAACACTGTAAAAATAAATAAATAGAAACTGTGCTAAAACAACCAATTTTTTGGTCACCTTGCCCCATAAAGTGTTATAATGAATGATCAAAAAATCATATGTACCCAAAAATAGTACTAATAAAACTGGCACCTTATCCCCTAGTTTCCAAAATGGGGTCACTTCTTGGGGTTTCTACTGTAAGGGTGCATCAGGGGGCTTCAAATGGGACATGGCATCTAAAAACCATGTGGAGTTCCTTTTCTTCTGCGCCCTGCCGTGTGCCCATACAGCAGTTTATGACCACATGTGGGGTGTTTCTGTAAAACTGCAGACTCTGGGTAATAAATATTGAGTTTTGTTTGGCTGTTAACCTTTGATGTGTTAAAGAAAAAAATTGGATTAAAATGGAAAATCTGCCAAAAAAGTGAAATTTAAAAATTTGATCTGCAATTTTATAATGCATAACATTGTACAATCTGAAATGTAAGCACAACGAGAACTGTAAAAAAAAAAAAAAAAATTTGATCTCCATTTTCCTTTAATTCTTGTGGAACGCCTAAAGGGTTAACAAAGTTTGTAAAATCGGTTTTGAATACCTTGAGGGGTGTAGTTTCTACAATGGGGTCATTTATGGGGGTATCCACTATGTAGGCCCCACAAAGTGACTTCAGACCTGAACTGGTCCTTAAAAAGTGGGTTTTGGCAATTTTCTTAAAAATTTGAAGAATTAGTTCTAAACTTCTAAGCCTTCTAACGTCCTAAAAAAATAAAATTACATTTCCAAAATGATGCCAACATAAAGTAGACATATGGGGAATGTTAAGTAATAAATATTTATGAGGTATCACTTTCTGTTTTAAAAACAGAGAATTGAAATTTAGAAAATTGCAAATTTTTCAAATTTTTGGGTAAATTGGGGATTTTTTCATAAATAAAGGTGAAAATATTTTGACTCAAATTTATGATTATCATGAAGTACAATGTGTCACAAGAAAACAATCTCTGAATGACTTGGATAAATAAAGACGTTCCAAAGTTATTACCACATAAAGTGAGATATGTCAGTTTTGCTAAATTAGGCCTGGTCAGGAAGGGGGCAAATGGCCCAGATGGCAAGTGGTTAAGGACTTGCCCATTTTTTGCAAATCTGACCAGTATCACTTTAAGTGCTGATAACTTTAAAATGCTTTGACTTACCCAGGCCGTTCTGAGATTGTTTTTTCGTCACATATTGTACTTCATGACACTGCTAAAATTGGGTCAAAAAAAATCATTTTTATTTATAAAAAAAATACCAAATTTACCAAAATGTTTTTAAAAAATTGCAAGTTTCCAAGTTTCAATTTCTCTACTTCTATAATACATAGTAATACCTCAAAAAATAGTTATTACTTTACATTCCCCATATGTCTACTTCATGTTTGGATCATTTTGGGAATGATATTTTATTTTTTGGGGATGTTACAAGGCTTAGAAGTTTAGAAAGCAAATCTGAAATTTTTCAGAAATTTTCAAAAACCCAATTTCTAGGGACCAGTTCAGGTCCGAAGTCACTTTGCGAGGCTGTACATAATAGAAACCACCCAAAAATGACCCCATTCTAGAAACAACACCCCTCAAGATATTCAAAACTGATTTTACAAATGTTGTTAACCCTTTAGGTGTTCCACAAGAATTAATGGAAAATTGAGATACAATTTCAAAATGTCACTTTTTTGGCAGATTTTCCATTTTAATATTTTTTTCCAGTTACAAAGCAAGGGTTAACAGCCAAACCAAACTCATATTTATGACCCTGATTCTTTAGTTTACAGAAAAACCCCATATGTGGTCGTAAATCGCTGTACGGGCACACGGCAGGGCGCAGGAGGGAAGGAATGCCATATGGTTTTTGGAAGGCAGATTTTGCTGGACTGGTTTATTGACACCATGTACCCTTTCAAGCCCCCTGATGCACCCCTAGACTAGAAACTCCAAAAAAGTGACCCCATCTAAGAAACTACACCCCTCAAGGTATTCAAAAGTTACTTTACAAACTTTGTTAACCCTTTAGGTGTTCCACAAGAATTAATGAAAAATAGAGATACAATTAAAAAATTTCACTTTTTGGCAGATTTTCCATTTTAATCATTTTTTTCCAGTTACAAATCAAGGGTTAACAGCCAAACCAAACTCAATATTTATGGCCCTGATTCTGTAGTTTACAGAAACACCCCATATGTGGTCATAAACTACTGTACGGGCACACGGCAGGGCGCAGAAGGAAAGGAATGCATACAGTTTTTGTAAGGCAGATTTTGCTGGACTGTTGTTTTTGACACCATGTCCCATTTGAAGCCCCCCTGATGCACCCCTAGAGTAGAGACTCCAAAAAAGTGGCCCCATTTTAGAAACTACGGAATAGGGGTGGCAGTATTGTTGGTACTAGTTTAGGGTACATATGATTTTTGGTTACTCTATATTACACTTTTTGTGAGGCAAGATAACAAGAAATAGCTGTTTTGCACCGTTTTTATTTTTGTTATTTACAACATTCATCTGACAGGTTAGATCATGTGATATTTTTATAGACCAGGTTGTCACGGATGCGGCGATGCCTAATATGTATACTTGTTTTTATTTATGTAAGTATTACACAATGATTTCCTTTTTGAAACCAAAAAAATCATGTTTTAGTGTTTCCATAGTCTGAGAGCCATAATTTTTTCAGTTTTTGGGCGATTACCTTGGGTAGGGTATGATTTTTGCGGGATGAGATGACGGTTTTATTGCACTGTTTTGTGGTGCGTGTGACTTTTTGATCGCTTGCTATTACACTTTTTGTGATGTAAGGTGACAAAAAAATTGTATATTTAGCACAGCTTTTATTTTTATTTTTTACGGTGTTCATCTGAGGGGTAGGTCATGTGATATTTTTATCACATTTTTTCCGCTAACAATGCAAGGGATTAACTGCCAAACTAAAGTCAATATTTATTGCCCTGATTCTGTAGTTTACAGAAACACCCCATATGTGGTTGTAAACTGCTGTATGGCCACACGGCAGGGCGCAGAAGGAAAGGAACACCATATGTTTTTTGATGGACTGATTTTTTGACACCATGTCCCATTTGAAGCCCCCCTGGAGCACCCCTAGAGTAGGAACTCCAAAAAAGTGACCCCATTTTAGAAACTACACCACTCAAGGTATTCAAAACTGATTTTACAACTCTGTTAACCCTTTAGGTGTTCCACAAGAATTAATTGAAAATGGATATGACATTTCAGAATTTCACTTTTTTTGGCAGATTTTCCATTTTAATCATTTTTATCTCTAACAAAGCCAGGATTAACAGACTAAACGCAATATGTATTGCCCTAAGGCCTCATGGACACAAACGTATTTTGTTTACGTGTCTGTTCTGTTTTTTTTTGCAGATAGGATGCGGACCCATTCATTTCAATGGGTCCGCAAAAAATGCGACAGCACACCTTGTGCTATCCGCATCCATATGTCCCTTCCGTAGCCCAGCAAAAAAAATAGAACATGTCCTATTCTTGTTCGTTTTAGGCATTGTTACAATGGAACCGCAAAAAAAATGGATGGCATTCGGAAGACATATGTTTTTTTTTGCGGATCCGCAATTTGCGGACCACAAAACACATATGGTCGTTTGCATGTAGCCCAATTCTGTAGTTTACAGAAACACCCCATATGTGGTCGTAAACTGCTGTACGGGCACACGGCAGGGCGCAGAAGGAAAGGAACGCCATATGGTTTTTTGGAGGGCAGATTTCAGCAGATTTCACTGGGATAATTTTAACTTGCCATGTCACATTTGAAGACCCCCTGATGCACCCCTAGAGTAGAAACTACAAAAAAGTGACCCTATTTTGGAAACTGCGGGATAAGGTGGCAGTTTTGTTGGTACTATTTTAGGGTACAGATGATTTTTGGTTGTTCTATATTACACTTTTTGTGAGGCAAGGAAACCAAAAAATAGCTGTTTTGGCACTGTTTTTATTTTTTGGTATTTACAACGTTCATCTGACAGGTTAGATCATGAGTTATTTTTATAGAGCAGGTTGTTACAGACTCAAGAATACCAAATATGACAACTTTTTGGGGTTGGTTGTTTCAGTTTTACATAATAAAGGATTTTTGAAAAAAAAATTTTTTTACTGTCTCCGTATTCTGAAAGTCATAGTATATTTTTTATTTTTTGGGTGACTGTCTTATGTAGGGGCTCATTTTTTTCTAGTATGAGATGATGGTTTGATTGGTACTATTTTGGGGTGCATATGACAGTTTGATTGTTTGCTATTACACTTTTTGTGATGTAAAGTGACAAAATGGCTTTTTTGATACCATTTTTATTAGATTTTTTTACGATGTTCACCAGAGGGTATAAATCATGTGATATTTTATATGTGGTGATACATAATATGTATACTTTTTTTTATTCATTTAAGTTTTATACACTAATATAATTTTTGAAAATAAATAAATAATAATCATGTTTAGTGTCTCCATAGTCTGAGAGCCATATTTTTTTTTATTTTTTGGGCAATTCTATTAGGTAGGGTATAATTTTTGCAGGATGAGATGACTGTTTGATTGGTACAATTTTGGGGTGCATCTGACTTTTTGATCGCTTGCTATTACACTTTTTGTGATGTAAGGTGACAAAATGGCTTTTTGACACCGTTTTTTTTTTGTTTGTTTGTTTTTACGGTGTTCACCTCAGAGGTTAAATCATGTGATATTTTTATAGAGAAGGTTGTTACAGATGCAGCGATGCCTAATTTATTTATTTAAGTTCGTGTGCTGGGGGGCCTAAGGTGAAGCGTTGCTATGCCTTGTTAGAGCTGATCGTCTGGGTGAGATTAGACACACAGCCAATCACTTGCTAAAGTGCATCAATCAGTCAAACATTCTTCTGGCTGGCTCCTTGCCAATTCTAACTGGGCAAGGTAGTCAATGACAGTGACAGGAGCATCGTGGCTGTGCTACATTTGGGGGAAATAACACATGCTCCCTGCATGGTGCACATGATAAAACTATTCATGTAATGCTTTTTGAAAAAGTACACTGGCTTGCAAAAGGTGCTGGCAATGTCCAGAAGACTGTCGTCACACATTTCAGACATTCTTATGTGGTAAGAAATATCCTCCTAGACTTGCAGCAACAGAACTGTCTGCCATTACACAGCTTGATCCACAATGTTACAACTCTCTGGAATTTCATTTTGCATATCCTAGAGCTAATGTACAGGTACCGTAAAGCGGTGAACAATTTTGTTATGCACCAGACCACCTCAAGAGGGAGCATGTTTTTGTTGTAGAGATGCTCATCGCATGCTCAGTATGAACAACTGCGGCATAAACAATGTCATCTCATTGACATTTATCTTAGAGAAGACACTCTGATGCAACAAGGGACAGTGGAAGAAGAACAGCTTACACATTCTGCCCAGTAGCTGTAGGGGGCCCACATAGAGAAAGTCCCATGGAGAGGGAGTAAGAGGAGGATGAGAATTTCCCACTGGAGAGGATAAGGAGGAGGAGGAAAAGGAGTCGGTAGTGGAATAAGACCATGGTTTTGCTGATGATAATCACAACACCCAATTATTTCAGTGATGGCAGTCGGAAAGAACTGGGTCCTTGGGCACCCTGGCTAGAATGGCAAGCTCTATGCTTGCTTGCTTATATATTGACAGTAGTTTCATTCACATTAAGCAGTCTGAAAGCCATGGTTTTAGACCCTTGCTATTAGAGCAAAATTATGGAATATTTTCTTGTTGCCAAAAGGGAGGTCAAATTATTACCAGGATACCTTGTGTATGCAGCTTTCCACAGCATTCAGCAAGCAGACACCTGCTACCAGTATGTCTGAGACCCCTCTTTGCCCCCCCCCCCCCCCACAGATTCACCCACCTCATACCATATTCCTTGACTCCTTGTTCCCATGGACTTATTGGCAGGCAGACTGGAACAATGGCCCGAACTTGTCCAGTATGCTCTCTCTGTTCTCTCTTGCCCAGCCTGCAATTTCATCTGAACGAGGGTTTTCTGTGCAGCAGGGAGCGTTGTTACACCCAAACAGACAAAGTTGTCCTGTACCAGTGTTCAAAATATAACTTTTGTCAAAATTAATTAAATATGAATCCGTGAGAAATTTCCTACTCCTGCGGCTGAGGACGATGAGTAGATCTGCCTTTGCCGACGGTGCCCATCATGCCACTACCCTGTCTGCCTGCCTACCTATATGTTCCATACAGTATGGTTTCTACTGCTGTGACCATCATTTTCCTGCTACTGTCTACCTTACTACCATGTTCTGTACCATATGATTGCTGCTGCTGCCGCCATTATGCCTCTGCTTCTGTCTGCTTGCCTACTATCATGTTCCATACAGTATGGCTGCTGCTGCTATCATTTCTACCTGCTTATTATCATGCTACATACAGTAAGGTTGTGGCTTCTGCCATCATTGGTACAGCTGCTACTTCCTGCTGAAACTCCACCTTCTTCCACTTCCATTATCCTACCGCCACGAACATTACCACTACACAGCTGCCACTACTGCTATTACTACTAATCATAATCTGCCGCACACACATCTACCGCATTGTTTGTTCCACGCTGTGCTACTACTGCTGCCACAAATATTGCAGCCACATGCCAATATTACCTTACCATTTCTACATCCACACTTTACTGTTGCTGTTCCTGATTAAAAGGTAGAATTTTTGCAATTTCATTCAGAACAAGTCACTCTTTCTTCTGCATGTATAAATATGGGTCGGCATTCTGTCCTAGTTAAAGGGAACCTGTCACCGGGATTTTGAGTATAGAGCTGAGGACATCAAATTATATATGGATGACAGTGGACGTTGTGTCTTTATACACCAATATCCCGCATGAACTGGTTATTAAATCATTAGCCTGGTTCCTTAGAACCTATGGTAACATTACCGCAGGGTTGCAGGAATATGTACTTCTGGTGGTGGATTTCCTCCTCAGGCACAATTTCTTCATGTTTAACAATACGTTTTTTCTGCAAGTATCTGCAGGGGTGTCGATGGGGGCTAAGTTCTCTCCCTCCATAGCTAATATTTTTATGGCATGGTGGGAGAGGAGCTTCCTCCTCATCGACACCCATCCTTTTTGGCGATGCATTAGGTGGTATGGCCGTTACATCGATGACCTGATCCTGGTTTGGACGGGTGATGTGACGGCCATACCAGCTTTTGGTCGCTATATCAACTCCTGTGTGGACACTATTTCATTTAGTGTCCACCATGACATGCAAGATATTTCTTTTTTGGATTTGCCCCTGAGTACACGTGTACCTATAGAAAGCCCTTAGCAGGAAATACGACCCTGCACGCCACATCCTGCCATCCGAAACATGTCATAGCAGATATACCGAGGGACGAGATAATACGTGCAAGGAGGAACTGCACGGATGATGATAGCTTCATGATTGAAGCTGAAAATATCGCCCACAGATTACATAAGAGAGCTTATGCCAGAAGTCAGGTTGAGGATGTAATACGGCAGGTGTCCGAGATTGAAAGAGGGTCTCTGGTTCATCCAGAGCAGGAGGGCGTGTCTAGGGGTAGTGAACTCAGAGTTGTGGATGCCAACAGAAACAAAACTAAAAACAAAAACTTCAAAAGTAATGGAAACAACAAAAGAAATCTGTTTATTACACAATACAGCAAAGAGTTCACACAGATCGGCCACATTGTAAAAAGGCATTTTCCTGTCCTGGCATATGATAGAGAATGGACGGACATAGTTGTAGATGGGGTTAAATGTGCACTATAACTATGTCAGTCCGAGCCTATATCAGGACAGGAAAAAAATCGCAGCCTGTCTGGCTCACGACCAAAGGAAGCTATAGATGCGGACATTATAGGTGCATATGTTGCACCCACATGTGGATTTCTAATACCTTTGTTTCAGCTTCAACTGGCAGCATTTTTCAAATGAAAACATACCTTAATTGCAACACAACCTTTGCAGTTTTTTCAATCACATGCAGAAAATGCAAACTGCAATATGTAGGTTGCACCACTAATGCCATAAAAACCAGAATAGGTAGGCATATTTCTGATGTGCCCTACCATGGCAACCGCAATATATCTGCAGCTAGTCTGCATTTTGCGGTCTGCCATGGTGGTGACACATCGGATCTAGTGGTACAGGGTATAGAAAGGGTTTTTTTTTGCCAAAAAGAGGAGGGGATTACAAAAGAAAATTATTAAATAGAGAATCCTTTTGTATTTTCGCATTGAACACGCGGCAACCTGATGGTCTGAACAGACGTCTAGACCTAATCTTGCAACAATAAATCCATCATGTTATTGTTCCTGCACTTTACAGCCGTCCTTCAAAAAAGCTAAAAAAAAATTAAAAAAACTCTCTCCTTTAATTTTGTTTCCCACAGCCAGTACATATATTGTGCACTTTTCGTACAGGCTTTTTTATTCATTGTGTGTTTTTTTTCTTTTTTTGTCTCCTTTTTTTTTCTCATGAGAAGTCTTGTTCATAGGTGTGGCATGCTTTGGAGGTTGTCTGCAGTCATGTGACTACAATCAGTGAAAACAGGTGCAGTCCCTCTATAAATATTGCCACTTTTTAATGTTGTATTGTGTCATGAGTAATTGCGTGAATTGTCTTCAGTAGCCCGAAACGCGTAGACAACGACCTTGTAACTGTCTGGATGTGATTTTACCGCAAGCAAAATAAATTTTCATTTACCAAAGTGGAGCTGGATTTTCTTGAACCATATTGCAGAGCTGAGGACATGGGTTGCTATATGGCCACTAGCACATCCACAATACCCAGTCCCCATAGCTCTGTGTGCTTTTATTGTGTAAAAAAAACGATTTGATACATATGCAAATTAACCTGAGATGAGTCCCATCTCTGACTCATCTCACGTACAGGACTCATCTCAGGTTCATTTGCATATGTATCAAATCGTTTTTTTTACACAATAAAAGCACACAGAGCTATGGGGACTGGGTATTGCGGATGTGCTAGCGGCCATCTAGCAACCCATGTCCTCAGCTCTATACACAAAATCCCAGTGACAAGTTCCCTTTAACACATAGGGGGACATTTACTGAGACCGGGATTTAGACGCAGGTCTTAGTCCATGTCTGCTGCCACTTGATGTGCATAAGTTATATAGAGGCGCTGGCCTCTGCAAAACTTAGGCTTTTTAGCAGCAGCCTGGCGACTTGCTTAAATCTACACCAGCTCCCTTTTTATATGCTTGTGCAGAACAACATTATGACATTAACAAGTTTGTGTGATACAAACAGGGGCAGGGTTTTGTCACCTTTGAGGCATAAATTTTGGATGCTTGGTCCCAACAAGCCATTTTTTCCCCATAATACAATGTGTGATTAAACAACATCTACTTTAAATAAGAGACAATTTTTGGAAGCTTTCTAATATAAAAAAGCGTATCACATGCAACAGTCAAATGTGTTTTTAAACACGTTGTTTGTTAACATATTTATATTTATCAGTGTCACTCTGACATTATTTGCTATTGCTGTCATTTAGATCAGGAGCTTAAAAAGGGGAGGGAGGGAGAAAGAGCAAAAATAATAATAATAATAACAAAAAATTGATATTTTCATTAAAAAAATCGAACTCCTAGGAGACTAGAGGGTGTTATATGCCAATTTTCACGGCAATTGGAGCAACTTTGATTTGTGACAAATCAATTCGGGCACAAATAGAACTTTTTGAATAATTCACCGGATCGGACATGAAGCTAATTTCAAGAAGTTAGTGCATCACTAATTTATGGCATAGCTTATCAATATGCCAAAACTGTCAGAACAAATTATAAAAAATATAATATATAAAATTCTAAAAAATCCCCAAAAACATCCAATATTATTCATCTCTAGTGGTGGAACCTGCACCTATATGGATCAGACATTTATTGATGTAACTGAGTAAAACAAACCCAGTTCAGTGGAGTAGTGGCACTGAAATGGGCGACGATTTATTGGGTATTTTTACCAGTTTTCCCCCTTCTATAGTTTTTGTCTGATCTGTTCAACCCCTTCTATGTTTCTGTTTTAGATATTTAAGGCATGCTTTTCCTGCTTCTTTAGCGTCAAAGGGTTAAAAAAAATTACAGTATGGTGCAAAAGTTTTAGGCAGGTTTGGTTGAGAAGTAAGAATGCCTTCAAAAATAAAAGTAATAGTTTAAATTTAACCACTTCCAGACCGGGCCATTTACATCCTTTCTGACCAGGCCTAATTTTGCAAATTGGACATGTTTTAATTTATGTGGTAATAACTTTGGAATGCTTTTACTTACCCAAGCCATTCAGAGATTGTTTTCTCATGACACATTGTACTTCATGTTAATAGTAAGTTTAAGTCACTATATTTTACCTATATTTATAAAAAAAAAATACTAAAATTTACGAAAATTTTAAAAAATTCACTGTTTTCTAAATTTGAATCTCTGTGTTTTTTAGACAGATAGTGATGCCTCATAAAATATTCATTAATTAACATTCCCCATATGTGTACATTATGTTGGCATCATTTTGGTAATGTAATTTTATCATTTTAGGACGTTAGAAGGTTTAGAATTTTAGAAGCAATTTTGAAATTTTAAAAAAAATTTAGGGACCAGTTCAGTTCTGAAGTCACTTTGTGGGGCTTACATAATAGAACCAACCCATAAATGAACTTATTTTAGAAACAACACCCCTCAAACTATTCGAAACTGGTTTTAGAAATATTGTTAACCCTTTAGGTACTCCATAGGAATTAAAGCAAAATAGAGGTGAAATTTCACAATTTCACTTTTTTTGCAGATTTTCCATTTTCCAAGGCTTAACAACAAAACAAACCTCAATATTTATTACCCTGATTCTGCAGTTCTCAGAAACACCCCATATGTGGTCGTATACCGCTGTTTGGGCACACGGCAGGGCTCCATATAGTTATTGTAGTGCAGATTTCGCTGGAATGGTCTGGAATGGGCACCATGTTGCATTTGAAGAGACCCTGAGGTTCCCCCACAGTCAAAACCCCCAAAAAGTGACCACATTTTGTAAACTACACCACCTAAGGAATTTTTAAGGGGTGTAGAAAACACTTCACTCAACAGGTGTTTCATATAATTTTTAATACTTTGTGTGAAAATGAAAATTTACATTTCAAATACAAGAAAATGGTGCTTTAGGCCCAAACTTTCTTTTTCACAAAAGATATCAGAATATCCCCCCACAATTTTCTACCCACTTTCTCCTGAATACAGTAACACCCCAACTGCGGTTGTAAACTGTTATTTGGGTATACGCCAGGGCTCAGAAGGGAGGGAGCGGCATCTGCATTTTCTAACATGGAATTTTCTGTCAGGGATTTTTAGAGCAATACATTTTTAAAAAAAAATTGTTGAATTAACTGGGTGAGGGCTTATTTTGTGTGGGATAAGCTGTAGTTTTTATTGGCACCATTTTGGGGTACATTTGTCTTTCTGGTAGTTTTTTATCAAATTTTTTGGGAGGTGAAGCCAGTTTGGTGTCATTTTTCAATTTTTTTTAAAACGTTTTACTTGATGGGGTAGATCATGTGATATTATTATACATCCGGTCATTACGGACACAACGATACCAAATATGTCTAGTCTTTTTTTTACGCTTTACATAATAAAAACATTTTTTGAAAAATAATCATGTTTTTGTGTTGGCATTTTCTTAGGCTAAGTTCACACGGACGTGTGTGATCCGTGGCCATATTGCAGCCCGCAAATCGCGGGCCGCAATACACGGCCACAGTTCCGTGTGAATTCCGCATCACGGATGCGGACCCAGTCACTTCAATGGGTCCGCTAATCTGGAATCGCGGAACGGCCGCACGGGACGGGACCCCTCGGAAGCACTACGGAGTGCCTCCTGGGGTTACGTCCCATTCTTCCGTTCCGCAAAAAGATAGAACAAGTCCTATCTTTTAGCGGAACGGCCGGATCGCGGACCCATTAAAGTGAATGGGTCCGCGATCCGATGCGGCTTACCTACGGCCGGCGATCGTGCATTGCGGCCCGCTATTTGCGGGCCGCAGCACAGGCACGGGTCACACACGTTCGTGTGAACTCGGCCTAAGAGCCATATTTTTTTCATTTTTCTGTCTATAGTCTCGTGTGGGGGCTTGTTTTTTTACGGGACAAGGTGTCGTTATTATTGCTACCATTTTGGGGTATATACGACTTTTTGATTGACTGATATGTTTTTTGCGAGGTAAGGTGACAAAAAAAAAGCTGTTTTGGCATAATTTTTATTTGTTTTTTTTACACCGTTCATCTGATGGGGTAGGTAATAGAGTAATTTAGACAGCACTCCAGTATTTAGATTAATGCTTTTTTATTTGCCGGACATAGAGGTCCTTTTTGGGACTGAAGCCAAAAAGGACCTCTATGTCCGGCAAATAAAAAAGCATTAATCTAAATACTGGAGTGCTGTCTAAATTACTCTATTACCTACCAGTTCCGAGGGGTGGAGCCAGGAACGCACTTAGACGTGCACCCTAAACCTATCAGTCTCAGATAGAGTGCCGTGGCCGTCTCGTGATTTCTATATTAAATTTACTCCACCTGATGGGGTAGATCATGTGATATTTTCGTGGAGCCAATTGTTACGGACGTGGCGATACCAAATATGTCTATTTTTTTTTACGTTTTTGTGTTGCAATTTTTTTATTTTTTTGGCTATGGCCTTGTGTGGGGGCTCATTTTTTGCGGGAAGAGGTGACATTTTCATTGCTACCATTTTGGGGTACATACAAATTTTTGATTGATTAACATTATATTTTTTGGGAGGTGAGCTCACCAAAAAATCTGTTTTGGCATAATGTTTATTTATTTATTTTTTTACAGTGTTAACCTGATGTGGTAGATAATATGATATTATTATAGAGCTGGTCATTGCGGACGCGGTGATATCAAATATGTCTATTTTTTTTCTTCTATTTAACATTTTTTAAATAACAGATTTAGTGGGAATTTTTTTTCTTTATGTGAAACTTTTTTAAAAAAAACCACTTTATTTATTTATTTTATTTTACAATTTGTGTCCCCATAGTAGCCTCAGTTACAGTGGAAATACACCCCCCAGAAAGGCTGTACAGCATAATACAGTGCTGTGCAGCCTCAGTGCAGGGCTGACCGAGGTCTATGAAAGACCCGCCAGCTCCTGCACTCCCCCGGCCCCGGCGGTCACATGACCACCAGGCTGGGACAGGAAGCGGCATTGCGTCGATCTAGAAGGCAGAGGCATACAGGAACGGTCCCTGCCTTCTTTCTGGAGTGTCCTACTGCTAATCATGCAGCTGCCATCTCTGAAAGGACGTTCCAGAACGTCCATTCAGAGATAAACCGACCGCCCAAGGACGTTTATAGTCAATGGCCGGTCGGGAAGTGGTTAAACATATTCTGCAGCAGGATAATGATGCAAAACATACAGCCAATGTCATTAACAACTATTGTCAGCATAATGAAGAAGAAGGAGTCCTGGAAGTGATGAAATTGCCCCCAGACAGCACTGATTCTACCATCATTGAGTCTGAAAGTCTGGGATTACATGAAGAGATAGAAGGATTTGAGCAAGCCTACATCCACAGAAGATCTATGGTTTGTTCTCCAAGATGTTTTGAATAAACCTCCCTGCAGAGCTCCTTCAAAAACTATCTGCAAGTGTACCTAGAAGAATGGATGCTGTTTTGAAGGCAAAGAGTGGTCAGTCCAAATATTAATTTGATTTATACGTCTCTCGTTCATTCAGTTTGCATTTTGTTAATTGATAACAACAAAAAGGTCTAAACATTGTAGAGGTGACAATTAAAAGTATAAGGTAAGTATAAAAAATACTAATCTATTTTACTTTTATAGTTCTATTTAGTTGTTTTTATACTGTACATAATATTGTTTTTCTCATAAAATGACTATTATATCTTTTCCATTAAGGGTTGCAGCATTTACTGTCTAATCTCCTCTATTTAAAAAATGACCAAACTCTTAAGATGCTCAGTTTTGTAAAGCAGTTTAGCATTTTCTTCTAATTGATCCAAGCCACTGTAAACATTGCTTTTAATCATGTGAGGATTATGACACTAGGAGCCATTAGTTCAAGAGCAAGTATTATACCTGCATGTTAAAGTAAAGCACATCAAAGCTGTGTTTCTTCTTAACCACTTAAAGGGCTTCTACCACCAGAAATACTGTTATGTAGCTTACTGATATAGCGATGCACTAATGTCAGCACTACATAACAGTATGTTTCTAACATTAGTCCCTGCAGCCGTTTTTGTAAAAAAGCACTTTAATAATATGCTAATGAGCCTCTAGGTGCTATGTGGGCGTAAAATCAGCACCTAGAGGCTCCGTCCACTCACCCTTTATCCCGCCCAGGTCCCCTGTTCTGCCTGCCCCACTCCTCTTGATTGATGCCATGGTCCACCGCATCGTTGACGAAATCCCGCGCCTGCGCCGTTCACTTCTGTCTTCGGCACAGGAACAGTGAGTGAATGATGCGCTCCTGGTGCCGGATTCCTCACTGCGCCTGCGCCGACTACGTCACAGTGAGGAAGCCGGCATCAGGAGAGCGGCCTTCACTCACTGCACCTGCGCCGAAGACAGAAGTGAACGGCGCAGGCACGGAATTTCGTCAACGATGCGGTGGACCGTGGCATCAATCGAGGAGCTGGGCGGGCAGAACAGGGGACCTGGGCGGGATAATGGGTGAGTGGACGGAGCCTCTAGGTGCTGATTTTATGCCCACATAGCACCTAGAGGCTCATTAGCATATTATAAAAGTGCTTTTTTTTTTACAAAAACGGCTGCAGGGACAAATGTTAGAAACATACAGTTATGTAGTGCTGACATTATGCATCGCTATATCAGTAAGTTACATAACAGTATTTCTGGTGGTAGAAGCCCTTTAAAGACTGTTAAGTGTCAGATGCTGAATGTTAGGCTACATTCACATCAGCGTTTAGAAATCCGGCAGGCTACCCTGCTAGGTGAACAGTCTATTGGAAATCACTGGATCCCCATTAACTACAATGGGATCGGATGGGGATTTGGCCGTGTTTTCATATAAATTCTGGCTTTCGGTCAAAAAGTCCTGGTTCACGACTATTTTTCTGGCAGAAAGCCAGCATTTATGTCAGATAGCATCTGGATCCCCGTCAGATTCCACTGTATTCAGTGGAGATCCAGCGGTTCCTGGCATTGTGTGGTTATGCCAGACACAGTGAACACCTCTGCTGGAACAGTCTGCAGATTTCTAAACACTGATGTGAACATAGCCTTAATTGTAATCTACTCAGTTTTAAGCCTATTGCACACGACCGTATGGCTTTTTCAGTGTTTTGCGGTCCGTTTTTCACGGATCCGTTGTTCCGTTTTTTGTTTCCGTTGTGTTTCCGTTTCTGTTCCGTTTTTCCGCTCCGTTTTTCCGTATGGTATATACAGTATACAGTAATTACATAGATAAAATTGGGCTGGACATAACATTTTAAATAGATGGTTCAGCAAAAAACGGAACCGAAACGGAAGACATACGGATGCATTTCCGTATGTGTTCCATTTTTTTTGCAGACCCATTGACTTGAATGGAGCCACGGACCGTGATTTGCGGGCAATAATAGGACATGTTCTATGTTAAAACGGAACGGAAAAACGGAAATACGGAAACGGAATGCATACGGAGTACATTCCGTTTTTTTTTGCGGAACCATTAAAATGAATGGTTCCGTATACGGCCCGTATACGGAACGCAAAAAACGGCCACGGGGAAAAAAAAACGGCCGTGTGCAGGAGGCCTTATTGTGAAGTTTTCTTAGGTGATAATAGGACATTAACTACTACTATATGTACCACTGTGAATTATGCACATTTATGCATTGCACATGTATGATTGTTTATGTATTTACTATGTCTGAGTTATCATTAAATATTGCATATTTATTAGAAACATAACATCTAATTTTTTTCAGTTTTCTGTTGACATGTTTTTGAAGGAACCATTGACTTTTTTTTTGTATTTCTAGGAAAATATTCTCCAGAATTGATTTTTTTTATTGGGAAATTCAAGTATGTACTACACAAAAAATTCGGGCACAGATGTGTTTTGATCAAAATATATTGTCTGAGATTCTCGGATTTTATCTTATCAGAGTGAGTGCTTAGTCCATATATAATGCTTGCATCTATTGTGTTAGTGCATTATTATCTGTTGTTCTGTGATTTTTATTTCTTTTTTTCATAAATGTAGCCATGGACATCCGCATATTTATTAATCAATATCAATTAATTAATATCGTGCAGGATGTTTTTATCTTGTTTTTTTTTTCTCTGTGATTTTTGCTTAGTATGTACTACACAGTGAGGGCTAACCTCCGGCACTCCAGCTGTGGTGAAACTACGACTCCCAGCATGCTCTGTTTATTTCCATGGAGTGCTGGAGTGCTGAAGGTTAGCCATCACAGTACTTCAACATACATGAAAGAAGAGCTGATGGGATATCTTTAAAGGGAAGCTGTGATCATGAAAATGCAAAGTAATCTGCAGGTAGTATGTTATAGAGCAGGAAGCGCTGTGCAGGTTGATATCTAGTATACAGTACATTGCAATGATGCCAATGTAATTTTGTTTTCATTGTTAAACTAGACATTTAGCAGTGAAAACAGGTCCTACAAAGAGGTTTTGCCATCAGGACAATCAATTATGGAAGGCTTCTCCCACTATTAATCAATCTACATTATCATGCACCTGTAACATGTCCCTTTGATAAAAGCTGAAATCAAAGCCAGGGATCCAACTTTCTTCTGCTAGACTGTAGGAGCTTTAATCGAGCACTGTGCATGTCCAATGTTATGGATTAAAGCCAGCAAGAAGCAACCAGCGCTTGGGTGTTATGGAGTTAATAAGGCAGATTATTGCTTTGTGGGCCTAAATGGCATCCTCCCAGCAGGTCCATAGAAATTTTACTCAAAGTACTTTGAGTAGTACTAGTAAAATTCTCATGAGCCTGTTGTGCAGACACCACGTAAACCCCCACAGTTGTAGCCCTCCATTAGAAAGCCAGTCCATCCTAATCCCTATTTAGTTCAACCCCCTTCCCCCTGCTCTCTAATTAATCAAATTCTAACCTAAAAAAAAAAAAAAATTGTTGCAAGGTCTCTATGAACACTGCTCAATGACTAGTGCTCAGAGACTGGATTGTGTGTTGCTGCTGGCTGCAGGTGCTCCAGGCCAGATCCAGCCTGCATGCAGTGCTCGGCCTGTGAACGAGTGAGTGCCATTCACTCTGTTGCAGGCAGTGCACTGCCCGCTTCCCACCATCATCATTCATTTTCTGAAAGAATGTCACAATGGGTTGATTCCATACTTCAGCCACTCATACCATTAATACCAGGTTATCTCAGGGACACTACGTCCGTTCTGCAAACAATTGACAATATTGAATGGTCCTCAAATTATGTATGGATCACAGCGGACGTAGTGTCCTTGTATACCAATATTCCCCACGAACTGGCCATTAAGTCCCTAACTTGGTTCTTACAGATATATGGGAATATTACTGCAGGCTTGCAGGAATATGTCCTGATGGTGGTGGACTTCCTCCTCAGGCGCAATTTCTTCATGTTCAACAATAAATTTTATCTTCAGATATCGGGGGTGTCGATGGGGGCCAAATTCTCTCCCTCCATCGCCAATATCTTTATGGCATGGTGGGAGAGGTGTTTTCTCTTCCACCCTTTCTGGCACCACATCAGGTGGTATGGCCGTTACATCGATGACCTGATCCTGATCTGGACGGGCGATGTGGCGGCCATACCATCCTTTTGTGGTTACATCAATTCCTGTGTGGACACTATTTCTTTTAGTGTCCACCACGATACATTGGAAGTGGCTTTTTTGGATTTGCGCCTGAGGGGGGACCCCGCCACCAATCGGGTCTCCACCTGCACATATAGGAAACCTATGGCAGGTGATACTACATTATATGCGACATCTTGTCATCCTAAACATGTAACTGCTAACATACCCAGGGGGGAAATAATCCGTGCAAGAAGGAATTGCACGGATGAAAAAAGCTTTATGGAGGAGGCCAGACATATTTCCCACAGATTGGGTAAAAGAGGCTATGTTGCAAAACATGTAGAGGATGCCATAGTACAGGTCTCAAACATTAAAAGGGGATCCCTCCTTTATCCTAGACAGGAACATCTATTGCAAAAGGAGGCTCCACCGCCTGATATAGGCACAAGTAGTAAAAATAAAAATAAAAACAAAAATCATAATATCAAGGACAAGGGCAGAAGAAACAATCTGTTTATGACACAATACAGTACAGAGTACCAACAAATATGTCATATTATAAAAAAGTATTTTCCTGACAGAGGACTGACATAGTTGCAGATGGGGTTAAATGCGCAGCTAGAAGGGCGCCCACAATTGCAAACTATGTCAGCCCTAGCCTACAGTACAGACCAAAAGTTTGGACACACCTTCTCATTCAAAGAGTTTTCTTTATTTCCATGACTATGAAGGCATCAAAACTATGAATTAACACATGTGGAATTATATACATAATGTGTGAAACAAGTGAAAATATGTCATATTCTAGGTTCTTCAAAGTAGCCACCTTTTGCTTTGATTACTGCTTTGCACACTCTTGGCATTCTCTTGATGAGCTTCAAGAGGTAGTCCCCTGAAATGGTCTTCCAACAGTCTTGAAGGAGTTCCCAGAGATGCTTAGCACTTGTTGGCCCTTTTGCCTTCACTCTGCGGTCCAGCTCACCCCAAACCATCTCTATTGGGTTCAGGTCTGGTGACTGTGGAGGCCAGGTCATCTGGCGCAGCACCCCATCACTCTCCTTCATGGTCAAATAGCCCTTACTTTCAAAGTTTTCCCAAGTTTTCGGCTGACTGACTGACCTTCATTTCTTAAAGTAATGATGGCCACTCTTTACTTAGCTGCCTTTTTCTTTTCTTGCCATAATACAAATTCTAACAGTCTATTTAGTAGGACTATCAGCTGTCTCCTCAACGCAACTGATGGTCCCAACCCCATTTATAAGGCAAGAAATCCCACTTATTAAACCTGACAGGGCACACCTGTGAAGTGAAAATCATTTCAGGGGACTACCTCTTGAACCTCATCAAGAGAATGCCAAGAGTGTGCAAAGCAGTAATCAAAGCAAAAGGTGGCTACTTTGAAGAACCTAGAATATGACATATTTTCAGTTGTTTCACACTTGTTTGTTATGTATATAATTCCACATGTGTTAATTCATAGTTTTGATGCCTTCAGTGTGAATCTACAATTTTCATAGTCATGAAAATAAAGAAAACTCTTTGAATGAGAAGGTGTGTCCAAACTTTTGGTCTGTACTGTATATCAAGAAGAGAAAAAGTCGCAACCAGTGTGGCTTAGGACCAAGGGGAGTTACAAGTGTGGACATCACAGATGCATTTGCTGCATACATATGTTAATTTCCAAGACTTTTTCCTCAACTGCAAACAACAGAGTCTTTCCAATGAAAGCGTATCTCAATTGCAATACAACCCACGCTGTTTATTTGATTACTTGCATGAAATGTAAATTGCTATACGTGGGCTGTACTATTAATGCAATAAAATCTAGAATACGCAAACACATCTCTGATGTGCCCCACCATGGCAGTCGCAATGTATCTGCAGCTAGCCTGCATTTCACTGTTTGCCATGGTGGGGACACATCAGATATGGTAGTACAAGGCATAGAAAAAGTTTTTTTGCCTAAGTGTGGAGGAGACTATAGAAGAAAATTACTAAACAGAGAATCGTTTTGGATATTTTCATTGAACACGCGCCAACCTGTGTGCAGTACGCCTAGATCTGATTCTGCAGCAATAATTTATACACTAATAATCTGGTGCAATAAATCCCCCCTCTTCCTGGGAATATTATAGGAGCAAAATTTCTGTTGATCTGAATTCCATCACGTTCCACCATATTTTGCCAAATAACTGTTATGTACCCAGCATATACCTTATGCATATCCTTCTTATATATACTCTTCTGCATAGTTATTATATATTTTTTACTATGCATATGTATGGTTTCATGTTTTTGTTTTTTCTTTAATTTAATTTTCATGAGAAGAGTTAACTGAAGGTGCGGCACCTTTTCTTGGAGGCGGTTACAGGCCTGTGGAGACAATCAGTGGACACAGGTGCACCCTCCCCTTTAAAAGGTCTCACTTTTAATGTCTTTCTGTGTCATGAGGAAGGGCTGGAATTGTCTCTGGTAGCCCGAAACGCGTAGACAAGACTGCTAATTTTTGTAATTCATGGATGAGGTTTTACCGCAAGCTGTATAAACGCACATTCCTTTATCCAAGTGGAGCTGGATTTCTTTCAACCTCTTTTATCATCATTCAGTGTATCATTCATTGAATGGCTATGGCGGAATGTGTGCAGTACGTTGCCTGTGACAAAGTAAATGAGAAGATATCTGCTTCCTTCCTTTAGGCCTCATGCACACGGCCGTCATCCGGCCGTGGCAGTATTGCGGCCCGCAAACAGCGGGCATCGGCCGTGTGCTCCACGCGTCACGGATGCGGACCGATTCACTTGAATGAGTCAACAATCCAGAGCTGCAGTGCGGAACGGAGGCATAGAACTCCACGGAAGCACTACGGAGTGCTTCCGTGGTGTTTCTGTCCGTGCCTCCGCACCACAAAAAAATAGAACATCTATTTTTTTGCTGTGAGGACGGATCACAGACCCATTCAAGTTGAAAGGGTCTCAATCCATCCCGGTCGCCGCACGTACGTTGCCCGTGCATTAGGGACCGCAAATTGCTGTCCCCAATGCACGGAACAGGCCTTAGACTTGAAAAAGGGGTCCTAAGCACACCAAGATATGCTGTCTATATGATCATTTTTATATAATGACTTCAAAGTTTATCACTCCATTCAGGGCCGGCTCTATCATAAGGCAGCCCAAGCGGCTGCTTGAGGGCGCAGAGAAGGGGGGGGCAGCGCCGGGGCGGAAGACAATTAACATGCTAACTTACTGTGTGCCGAGCAGCCGTCACTGTCTCAGTCACAGAGCGAGCGGCACGCAGCTGACAGGCTGAGACAGCAGCCGCAGCAACACACTCTCTGAGCTACGAGACCCTGGTGTATTTAAATCTCATTTAGCATGTCTTTCAGAAAAGTTTCTCCTGGGTTTCAAACTCGCAACCTTTCACATCAGAGGCAAGGCATTTACCCACACAGCTATGAGAGCTGTATAGCCACTTACTTAAAAAAAAAAAAAAAAAAAAAATATAAGACTTCTACTGTAGATAACTTTGATACCTAGTGTACATACACATGACAGCTGCCCCAGCACACTGTGTATGGATGTAGCAGAGCTGGGTGTGTTGGGGCAACTGTCATGTGTATGGTTGTACACTAGCTATCAAAGTTATCTACAGTAGAAGTCTTATTTATTTTTTATTTTTTAAGTAACTGGCTATACAGCTCTCATAGCTGTGTGGGTAAGTGCTTTGCCTCTGATACAGAAGGTCATGGGTTCGAATCCCAGCATAAACTTTTCTGAAAGACAGGCTAAATAAGAACACGAGCACCAAATCTTCAACACTAGAGGCTGGTGCGAACACAGGCCGGAAAGAGGCCTGCATCGCATCGCTGTCATGGAGGTAAGTATATATATATTTTTTTTTAAATACCGGACTGTTACTTTACTGCCACGGGGGAGGGGGGGCTATTGGCGCCATGATACTGGCACATGGAGGGGGGAGGAGAGAGGCACTTGATACTGGCACATTAGGGGGCAGGGGGAGAGGATGGCACTATGATATTGGCACATGGGGGGGCAAGAAATGGATATGAATCATGAGGGGCAGAAATGTGAAATGATGGGGGGGGCAAGAAATGGACATGAATCATGAGGGGCAGAAATGTGAAATGATGGGGGGGGGGGAAAAAATGGATATGAATCATGAGGGGCAGAAATGTGAAATGATGGGGAGGCAAGAAATGGACATGAATCATGAGGGGCAGAAATGTGAAATGATGGGGGGGGGCAAGAAATGGACATGAATCATGAGGGGCAGAAATGTGAAATGATGGGGGGGGGGCAAGAAATGGACATGAATCATGAGGGGCAGAAATGTGAAATGATGGGGGGGGGGCACCAAAATGTAGATTCGCTTGTGTTGACAAAAATCCTTGCACCGGCCCTGACTCCATTAGTCATGATTCTGCACTTGACAGCTATCCCCTTTGAGTCAGGCTCATCCCCATCTTGTGAAATACATAATAGAAACTGTAGTGATTGTTACATCGTCATAGCTAGACACAGCTAAGACAATTTTATATTTGGGGCAATTCGTGAAAAAAACATAAGAGATAATTAAATTAGCACAAGACGAGACACTTGATCTTGCTAAAAAACAATCCCATCTTTTAAGTAAAGTCATAGACCAAGGGTACTCCACTTGTGGACTGCAGTCCGAATCCAGACTGTTGATGCCATCTGTTTCGACCACTACTTGCAATGATTTCAGCTGTAACTGCCTCCTCAGGACACAGCTACAGTTGAATTCTATGATAAAGCAGGGGGCCATCAGCTCTCTGTTGCACAATTCCCCTGCCATCAGTGGTTCAGCACAGGCAGCCATGAGACAGTGATGTCATAGTGTATGCTGCACAATTCAAATTGGGGGCACATAAGGGGGCATTACTCTGTGTGGATGGGCACTTAAGGGAAGATCATACTTTGTGCCGGGGTTCTTAGGGGCACCAACTGTGTAGGGGGCAATAAGTGGGCATCATACTGTGTCAGGGGCACTAGAGGATCATAATACTGTGGGTGGGATGGGGGGGCACCAAGAGATCACATTACTGTGAGGGGTGGTATCATACTGCATGTGTAGTACTAACGGGCAGTCTAGGACTGGCCGACAGGGGTACAGGTGAATCCCCCGATGGGCTCCTGAGCAAGGTGGGCCCCTATTCTCCCACCTCCTGCACAAGTGACACATAACACAGTAGACTTACCACACTACATACATATATTCAATGTACAGCTCCACAACTAGCCTATGTTAATATAAAAAAACGTGATAGATCTTTAAATAAATTCCCCAGTTTATTATTATAGAGACAATCAGAGCTGAGATGACTTCTAGGTATAGAGGAAAGCTAGCCAGTATCCTCTTTTCCCAAGGACCTACCTTCTTAAATTTGATGCAGGGACCCCCATATTCAAGCATCCTGCTGCTGCGTGAGCAGGTAATATCTGAATGTATATGTACGGTGGGCTCCCAAAATAAATTTTAGTGGTGGGCCCTTGGCACCCCAGTCCGACACTGCTAAAGGGGGATCATACTATGTGGGGAAGCAATAAAATAACATCACAGTGTGTGGGGAGGCACTATAGGGTCATCATCCTACTCTCTGTGTGTGGGATGGGGCACTAAGTAGTCATCATTACTATCGGAGGGACAATAAAGGGCATCATTAAGTTCCAAAGGGAATTAAGGGGCATCATTATTTTCTGGAGGCTCTAATGAGCATAATTACTATTTAGGAGGATACAGAGGGGCATAACTTTTGTGAGGTGGTACGAAGATAAGGAAAAGGCAGAGTTACTAAATGTTTTTTTTTAGCTCTATAGATAAAAAAGAAGAGAAAGGAGCTGAGATTTGTCGAGCTGGGGCTGTTAGTACATCCAGTAATATACTCAATTGGCTAACTGTAGATATGGTAAATGTGAACAAGGCTCCAGCTCCAGAAGAGCTCAGTTCAGTCATTGCTGTGCCCTTGTTTAAAATTTTTAAAGATTCTCTAGGGACTGGTACAGTGCCAAGTGATTGGCGCAAGGCAAACGTGGTGCCCATATTCAAAAAAGGATCAAGGTCCTCCACAGGTAATTATAGACCAGTTAGTTTAACTTCTGTTGTGGGAAAATTGTTTGAAGGACTCTTAAGGGACTATATACAGGAGTATGTGACTGTAAATAATATTATAAGTGATAACCAACATGGGTTTACCAAGGACAGAAGTTGTCAGACTAACCTGATTTGTTTTTATCAGGAGGTGAGTAGTAGCATGGACAGAAGGGTGGCTGTGGATTTAGTGTTTCTGGATTTTGCAAAGGCTTTTGATACTGTTCCTCATAGACGTTTAATAGGTAAAGTAAGGTCTATAGGCTTGGAAAGTATAGTTTGTAATTGGACTGAAAACTGGCTGAAGGACCGTGTCCAGAGAGTTGTGGTCAATGATTCCTATTCAGAATGGTCCCAGGTTATAAGTGGGGTACCCCAAGGTTCAGTGCTGGGCCCTCTATTATTTAATTTATTTATTAATAATATCGAGGACGAGATTAATAGCACCATTTCTATTTTTGTAGATGATACTAAGCTACTGTATGTAGAACTGTACGGTCTATGGAAGATGTACATATACTACAAGCTGACTTGAACACTCTGATTGATTGGGCATCAACTTGGCAAATAAGGTTCAATGTGGACAAATGTAAATTTATGCATCTTGGTAGTAATAATCTCTGTTTGTGTAAGGCGCTTACGGTAGTACAGTGAAGAGCCCTGGGAAAGCAGGGAATGAGTGCAGTCGGTTGTGGTGTGCCGAAACCAAGGATGAGGTAGGCCTGAGAAAGAAGAGGGCCTACCCAAGGAAAAGATATGGAAGAAATGAGTTGTGAATGAGTGGAGTGGTGGGAGGGTCAAAAGCTCAGACCTCAGACGGAGCAGGAGCCAGGTAAGGGGAGTGCCCTAAATAGGCTGGAGGCGGACCTCAGCCCCTCCCACAAATCCAGGCAAATTGCCTTAATACTTGTGTAAGGCGCTTACGGTAGTACAGTGAAGAGCCCTGGGAAAGCAGGGAATGAGTGCAGTCGGTTGTGGTGCGCCGAAACCGAGGATGAGGTGGCCTGAGAAAGAAGAGGGCAAAAATGGAAACCAGTTTATTGTAGCCAATTAATACATGAATAGCTTAACCCGACATGTTTTGGAAAGCCACTCTTGACTCTTGTTTTGGATTGGGAATGTATCGTGAGTAAGCGGATGACTCCCAGCGCCCCAAATTCCTTGACGACATGAGTAGGGATGTTGGCACTGGAGGCCGTGGATGCGGCTCCAATGCGAAAGGAGTGCCCCGAGTAGTTGGCAGCGTTGAGGCCCAGTTGTGTGAGGGATGACCTGACATGGGTCTTGAAGGTGGTGGTGGTGAGTACCGAACCATGAAGCTGAAGTAGCGGTTGAGAGGGAAGAAACGTGTGACGCTGGCTGTAAGCATCCAGAACCCTGACTGGACACCATCTGTTGTGCGTGGGGTAATATGAAATGTTGACGGGTAAGTGCTGACTATTCTTGGAGTGAGGTAAGGACAGGATGTAATGATCCATGTGTTTCGTCAAGTGGGAGACAAGAAGACAAGATGAGGTTTGGGTTGTGGAGGTTGTAGTGAATTCCCCGGCCTCAGGAATCCGTAAAAGGCCAAGTAAATTGCTGTTTTGATGATGGAGTTGATATCTGCTTCAAAAGGCGTGGCGTCCAGCAAGTCGGATAATGCTTTGAAGATATGATCGTTTATGGGCAGCCTCTGGGCTGGATGTGCGGGTTCCGACTTCTGAATACCTCTGAGTATGGTTTTGATCTGGTGCGAGGCCATGAAACTGATGTTATTGGGGTGTATGATTAGTATATGATGTTGAATGCCAGTGAGATATAGTTTGATGGTGTTGTATGACATTTTGAGTTTAAGGTGGCAGAAAGAAGCAAACCCCAGAAGAGACGTCATGACAAAAAGGGGGTGCGTGATGTTGTGTTCCAACAGGAACCTGTTGAATAGTGTGAACGCTCTGTTGTGTGTTCTATGTGTATTGTCTGACAGTGCTAAGCGGGACAAAGTCGGGCTATGCCACATGATGACTTCTAATCCAGAATGAGCTGTTGAAATGATGGAGTGATGGAGGCCGTGGGTGTAGCTGATGGGAGAGCCTGATGAAATGCCTGAAATTTGAAGCGAGACAGATTGTCAGCTGCCGTATTGCACACCCCCGGGACATGGGAACAATGTAAGAAGAAATTATTGCAAGCGGCCAACCAAGTAAGTCTCCGCAGAAACCTCATGATTGTGAGGGATTTGGAACGATCTTTGTTGATGACCTGGCAGGTCGCCTGGTTGTCTGAATAGCACCGGACCGACATGTTTGCCCATGAATGACCCCACGCCACGGCAGCCGCCACGATGGGATAGATCTCGAAAGTGCTGAGGCAGTGGAGAATCCTTCCAAACCCCGGACCGCAGGAGGCCAGCTGTCCCACAGCCAATCGTTCCCAAAAATGTCCGCGAAGCCTGTGGTAGATGCCGCATCTGACTAGATAGAGGGGGAAGAGTCCGACAGCTGAGGGAGAAACAAGCTCCCGCCATTCCAGGTGGACAGAAATCTCCCCCACATGCCCAGACCTGCCGCAGCGTGGGCATCCAGGGACAACCTGTGCGAGTCGTGAAGGAAAAAGGGGAGAGGTGCAGGAGCTGTGATATAAATGAGCGACCCTGAGGTATGATGCGCATGGCAAAGTTCAGGGAGCCCAGCAGGGACTGTAGTTCTTTGCGGTTGCAGGTGCCGAGTTGAAGGTAGTTGTCTATGTGGGCGAGAATGACCTGGATCTTCCCGGATGGCAAACTGGCTTGCATTGAGGCTGAATCCAACTGGATACCCAGGAAGGTGATGACCGTGTCAGGCCCTTCTGTCTTCTTGGTGGCGATGGGTACCCCAGGTTCCTCCTCCGGTATTATGTGCGCTGGGCTGCCTTCTTGGTCCTCCAGGCTAACGGTCGGCGTGATCACTGGCAATCCGGCCGGCGCCGGTGACGCTGCCGGTGGTGGCCCTGCCAAGGAGAGGGTCGTGGTGACCGATTCCAGCCTCTCCAACCTGGCGTTGACTTTAGACATGGATGTCATTAGAGAGGACAGCATGGCATGTATATCCCCTGTGCTGGACTGGCTAGGTCCTTCCCCTGCCTCCCCGTTATTGGTTGACGTGCGCAGCAGCCGGAAAAGCTCTGCTTTCCTCGCCGTGGCGGGGAAGGGAACATGCCGTCTCCTTAACTCCGTCGTTATGCGCGGGATTGTCCAGGATCTGATGGATGCTGGACTGGCTAGATCGTCTCCCTGGGTAGCAGTGACAGATCTAGCAGGGGTGCCAGGTAGGGAGAAGTTCTCTATCCCTTCCAGAGACATAGTAAAACAAAACAGTTGATTAGCTTTGGGAAACACAGGATCGTGCTGGCAAGCTAGCTAGGCCGGACGGCGAAAAATTATACTTGCATGGTGACAGATGAGGCCCTGCTAATTGCCAAGCGGCTTGAGAGGCTCTATCTATGAGTTGGCGCGAGGGGTTAATGAGGCCACTTGTCGTAGTGGCAGGAGTGTTGGCCTCTCGGTGACTGTAAGACAGGACTAGGGGAAGGGAGTGACAGGTGAGGCCCTTTCTATGCAACACGCGAGGCGGCTTACTAACGAGTGGCTCGATGGGCGGCTGCCTCTGAACGTTTGAGGCGGGGTGTTGGCCTCGCGGGACCACTAACTGATGGCGAAGCCAAGAGGGGGTAACCTAGTGGGATTATAGTGTCCCTAAAGCCAGCACGCTGACCCTAACGGGACCATCCGAAATGTAAGGAGAACCATCTTTCATGAGCAGGTGTACGTACCTGGTAGCAAAGAAAAATTCACTGGACACACGTGCAGCGCAAATATGTTTAAGCTTGACCGCCTAAAAAAGGGGGGGTAGACAGAAAGTAGTATGACGAGTGTTGACTGTGGTTTGAACCTTTGGCATGACCCCCAGAGGATCATAACGTAAGCCTGTGAGAATGCCATACCTGTGCGGATGGTGTGAGAAATGAGGCCCGTGATGTGGCCGTATGATGTTGCGGAACGTGTGAACGTGCGGACTGTATGGGGGTTTATATTTTTATGAATTTTTTTAATATTTTTTTTGGAGCGTGTGGCCATGTACTATATGGCGGGTTTCTTGTGTCTGTAAATCTTTCATATTTATTTAATTAAATTTATAATATATATTTTTTTTCATGGTGCAATGTGGCGGGTTCCTGATTATGTTCGGGGAGCTGCTAAGGTGATTTTAACATGAGGGGTTGTTGGAGGCAACGCTGGATGCCCCCCGGGCTGCGCTGACTGCGCAGGTGGGGGCATGATGCAGAACCCCTGACCCAGAGCTCCGCCGGCCATCCAGGAGGCCGGACAGACCTGGCGGCGGCTCCCAGCCGCACCGGACGGCCGCCGGGACACTGCGCACGCGCCGACAATACTGCTGCGCATGCGCAGTACCCCGGCCGCGCGTACGCAGATCAGACAATGAGACGCAGCTGGCTGCCATCGGCCGCGCGGCAGGAGGAGCGGCGGAACGGACCGGAGGCAGTGGGGGGGGGGGCGCCTTGAAGCAGCGGTGCGGCCCAGCAATGCTGACCATGGCGGGAGGGTGTGTGCAGTGTGGACTGCGCTACGGAAGGTTAAGTGAGCACTTCTGGCCATGCTGTTTGGACATGAAACAAGGGGGGGGCATGAATGTGAGTGATTGTGGGGTGATAATGGAATGAGAACTGAAATGGGAGGTAAGCACCGGAAATGACCTGGCTGCTGCTGCAGGGTTGGTGGCTGGAGTAGGGGTACTGTGTGATCAAATTCCTATGCATAACCCAAAGCCATGACAGACATGAAAATGGCAAGTGACTTGCAAGCGAGAAACCGTGACATGAGTGCAACGTTGGTGAAATTAAATGGTACAGGGGACAAACAGTGAGGCCACGTGCTGTACAGTGTGGATGACTCGTAGTTTAACGGGCAAACGCGACCCACAGTTTTTTGGGTTTTTTTATGTGATATGCGGCGGGGTTCCAGTTTATGTTGGGAAGCTGCTGGGGTGATTTAATATGGAGGGGTCATTTTTTGGGGAGTGCTGGATGCCCCCCTGACTGTGCTGACTGTGCAGGTGGGGGCATGCTGTGGAAAAAACGCCCGACCCGGAGCTCCACGGCCAGGCTGAAACCGGACCACCCGACGGCGACCCCCCGCATCAGACGCACCGCTGGACGGCCGCCGGGACACCGCGCACGGGCCGACGTATCGCCGCGCATGCGCAGTACCCCGGCCGCGCGTGCGCAGACCAGGCATCGGGACGCGGCCGGCCGCCATCGACCGCGCGGCAGGAGGAGCGGTGGAACAGGCCGGAGGCGGTGGGGAGGGGATGCCTGATGCAGCGGTGCGCCCAGCAATGTCGGTCATGGAGGGAGGGTGTGTGCCGTGCGCACCGCTACTGTGCTGCTGGGCAGCCGTTACAATATGAAGAAAAAGAGGAGAGGGGGGGCATGAATGTGAATGATTGTGGGGTGAAATGGAATGAACAGAAATGGGGGATGAGCCCAGAAAACCACTGCCTGCATGCCACAGGGGTGTTGACCGGAGTGGTGGTACGGTGTAGATAAATTTATGCATGAACAAGACATGACAGAAATGAAATGCTGGTGACTTGTGCGAGAAAGCCGTGACATTAGTGCAGCGTTTGGTGAAATGAAATGAACAGAAATGGGGGATTAGCCCAGGAAACGACTGCCTGCATGCCGCAGGGGTGTTGACCGGAATAGTGGTACGGTGTAGACAAATTTGTGCATGAACAAGGCGTGACAGAAATGAAATACTGGTGACTTGTACGAGAAAACAGTGACATTGGTGCAGCGTTTGGTGAAATGAATTGAACCGGTACAGGGGGCAACCGTGAGGCCCCGGCTGTACCGTATGGATGACTCGCAGTTTAACGGGCAAACGTGACCCACAGTGAACCGAGTGAAGCCGGAAAAATAGAATCAAAATGCTCCAAATCCAGAAACTGATGGCAACGAAAAACTCCCAGAAATTCAGCGACTCGCAGGTAACTCTCCAGAAACTCCACAAGCGACTTCCTCTCTCCAAAAGCTCAAACCTCAGACGGAGCAGGAGCCAGGTAAGGGGAGTGCCCTAAATAGGCTGGAGGCGGACCTCAGCCCCTCCCACAAATCCAGGCAAATTGCCTTAATACTTGTCATATGTCCTAGGTGATGTAACATTGGGAGAGTCACTTATAAAGAAGGATTTGGGTGTCCTTGTGGATGGTAGATTAAATTACAGCACACAATGTCAATTATCTGCTTCTAAGGCCACCAGGATATTGTCATGCATTAAACGAGGCATGGACTTACGGGGCAAGGATGTAATATTACCACTTTACAAAGCGTTGGTGCGGCCTCATCTGGAATATGCAGTTCAGTTCTGGGCACCAGTCCATAGAAAGGACGCACTACAGCTGGAAAAAGTACAGATGAGAGCAACTAAACTGATAAGGGGCATGGAGGGTCTTAGTTATGAACAAAGATTAAAAGAATTGAATTTATTTAGTCTTGAGAAGATACGTCTAAGGGGGGACATGATTAACCTATACAAATATATGAATGGGCCATACAAAAAATACGGCGAAAAGCTGTTCCATATAAAATACGATCAAAAGACAAGGGGACACTGCCTCCGATTGGAGAGGAAAAAGTACAGTCTCTGAAAGCATCAAAGCTTCTTTATGCCGAATGATCTATACGAGTGTATTACTGTAGTGCAGCGGCGGCATGAAGCACACGGCGTCATAGCAACCAATGACGCCGAGCACTCCTGCTGTCAGCAGGATGCCAGGCCGGGATACCACGGACCGCTCACGTCCGTGTTCCACAGCCATGTGCATTCGGCCTTACTGTAAGAACTGTGAATCTGTGGAATAGACTTCCTCAGGACGTGGTCACAGCAGGAACAGTGAACAGTTTTAAAAAGGGTTTAGATTAATTCTTAAAAGTAAACAACAATAATGCTTGTGAAAACGTGTAGAAATCTGAGACTCTATTCCTTCTGGGATTCGCGTCCCCACCCATCCCTTGGTTGAACTTGATGGACTTATGTCTTTTTTCAACCTTATTAACTATGTAACTATTTATTTGAATTAATGAGCTTTGAATAGAAAATGCACAAGAATGGTTCATGCTGTAAGCTTCTCTGCATGTGCAAATCACACCATTTACATTAATGGATCTATGTGCTATGCAGGTGCAGTTCACACAGGTGAACATTAAGGTGTATTTACATGGCCCAAAAATCAGGCAGATTATCCGGAAAGACTGTTCCTTCGAACCGTCCTTTCTGACAATTTGCCCACGTGAATGTGCCGCTGATCACAAAATGAACTAGCGAAACTCTCATTCATTGGGTGATCCTGATGTTCATGCAGGCACGACCGATCGTGCTGTCTAAACAGTGATCTGCTGCTCAGAAACCATGATTCTATATGAGGATGAGGGATCTCTATAGCAATCCCTGGTCCACATACAGTAAAGAAGATCCATGCATGTAAATGCGTGGTCTCCTTCACTGAGCGAGCAGCCGACTGTCGGGAAGGAACGCTTCCTTCCCAACAATCGGCCGCTCAGTCGGCCGGTGTAAATCCAGCTTTACATTTGGAATTGTTTTATCCTTTCTTGCAAATGCCCCCTCCTCTTTGTTGCCAATGTGCACCACTAGATCTTGGTTTTCATATAGTTTTATCCACAGTTTTATTATTGAGCTTACAGTATAACTGGTTTATCATTGGGCTCAGAGGTAAGAAAAGGATTTGATTCAGCAGCACTGAAGCTTTGCTTATCCCAATCCCATATGGCCACAGTTTTTAGGTTTTTAAATAGATAATACTTTCCTTATTTCTTTATTCTTCTTTTCCCTTATTGCAAAAACAATACAAACATATACACTGCTCAAAAAAATAAAGGGAACACTTAAACAACACAATGTAACTCCAAGTCAATCACACTTCTGTGAAATCAAACTGTCCACTTAGGAAGCAACACTGAGTGACAATCAATTTCACATGCTGTTGTGCAAATGGGATAGACAACAGGTGGAAATTATAGGCAATTAGCAAGACACCCCCAATAAAGGAGTGGTTCTGCAGGTGGTGACCACAGGCCACTTCTCAGTTCCTATGCATCCTGGCTGATGTTTTGGTCACTTTTGAATGCTGGCGGTGCTTTCACTCTAGTGGTAGCATGAGACGGAGTCTACAACCCACACAAGTGGCTCAGGTAGTGCAGCTTATCCAGGATGGCACATCAATGTGAGCTGTGGCAAGAAGGTTTGCTGTGTCTGTCAGCATAGTGTCCAGAGAATGGAGGCGCTACCAGGAGACAGGCCAGTACATCAGGAGACGTGGAGGAGGCCGTAGGAGGGCAACAACCCAGCAGCAGGACCGCTACCTCCGCCTTTGTGCAAGGAGGAACAGGAGGAGCACTGCCAGAGCCCTGCAAAATGACCTCCAGCAGGCCACAAATGTGCATGTGTCTGCTCAAAGGGTCAGAAACAGACTCCATGAGGGTGATATGAGGGCCCAACGTCCACAGGTGGGGGTTGTGCTTACAGCCCAACACTGTGCAGGACGTTTGGCATTTGCCAGAGAACACCAAGATTGGCAAATTCGCCACTGGCGCCCTGTGCTCTTCACAGATGAAAGCAGGTTCACACTGAGCACATGTGACAGACGTGACAGAGTCTGGAGACGCCGTGGAGAACGTTCTGCTGCCTGCAACATCCTCCAGCATGACCGGTTTGGCATTGGGTCATTAATGGTGTGGGGTGGCATTTCTTTGGAGGGCCGCACAGCCCTCCATGTGTTCACCAGAGGTAGCCTGACTGCCATTAGGTACCGAGATGAGATCCTCAGACCCCTTGTGAGACCATATGCTAGTGCGGTTGGCCCTGGGTTCCTCCTAATGCAAGACAATGCTAGACCTCATGTGGTTGAAGTGTGTCAGCAGTTCCTGCAAGACGAAGGCATTGATGCTATGGACTGGCCTGCCCGTTCCCCAGACCTGAATCAAATTGAGCACATCTGGGACATCATGTCTCGCTCTATCCATCAACGTCACGTTGCACCACAGACTGTCCAGGAGTTGGCAGATGCTTTAGTTCAGGTCTGGGAGGAGATCCCTCAGGAGACCGTCCGCCACCTCATCAGGAGCATGCACAGGCATTGTAGGGAGGTCATACAGGCAGGTGGAGGCCACACACACTACTGAGCCTCATTTTGACTTGTTTTAAGGACATTGCATCAAAGTTGGATCAGCCTGTAGTTTGTTTTTCCACTTTAATTTTGAGTGTGACTCCAAATCCAGACCTCCATGGGTTGAAAAATTTGATTTCCATTTTTTAATTTTTGTGTGATTTTGTTGTCAGCACATTCAACTATGTAAAGAACAAAGTATTTCAGAAGAATATTTAATTAATTCAGATCTAGGATGTGTTATTTTTGTGTTCCCTTTATTTTTTTGAGCAGTGTATATACAGTACAGACCAAAAGTTTGGACACACCTTCTCATTCAAAGAGTTTTCTTTATTTTCATGACTAGAATTTGTATTATGCTTTTTTCTTGCCATAATACAAATTCTAACAGTCTATTCAGTAGGACTATCAGCTGTGTATCCACCTGACTTCTCCTCAACGCAACTGATAGTCCCAACCCCATTTATAAGGCAAGAAATCCCACTTATTAAACCTGACAGGGCACACCTGTGAAGTGAAAACCATTTCAGGGGACTACCTCTTGAAGCTCATCAAGAGAATGCCAAGAGTGTGCAAAGCAGTAATTAAAGCAAAAGGTGGCTACTTTGAAGAACCTAGAATATGACATATTTTCAGTTGTTTCACACTTGTTTGTTATGTATATAATTCCACATGTGTTAATTCATAGTTTTGATGCCTTCATAGTCATGAAAATAAAGAAAACTCTTTGAATGAAAAGGTGTGTCCAAACTTTTGGTCTGTACTGTATATTAGACGCTGTTTTGTTAACAGCGTCTGATATACCTGCTACCTGGTCCTTTGGTGGTCCCTTTTGCTTGGATCGACCACCAGAGGACACAGGCAGCTCTGTAAGTAGCACCAATCACCACACTACACTACACCCCCCCTGTCACTTATTAACCCCTTATTAACCCCTGATCACCCCATATAGACTCCCTGATCACCCCCCTGTCATTGATCCCCCCCCTGTAAGGCTTTATTCAGACGTCCATATGTGTTTTGCGGATCCGCGGATCCGCAAAACACGGACACCGGCAATGTGCTTTCCGCATTTTGCGGATCCGCACATTGCCAGAACTATATAGAAAATGCCTTTTCTTGTCCGCAATTGCGGACAAGAATAGGACATGTTCTATAGGCTCTACAAAAAACGCAGTGTTCGCCCGATCAAGCCTGATCTTGTGTGCACACTTGCCTTCAGTCCGCCCCACCGCCCCCGAATTATTTTTTTTCTGATCACTGTAAAAACATCGTAAAATCTCTGCGGTGCTATAAAGATCACTTTTGAGGGGCATGGCGAGTTCATAGAAGATTTTATTTTTTTGGCACAAGTTAGCGGAAATTGTTTTTTTTTTTGTTTTTTTTGTTTTTTCTTACAAAGTCTCATATTTCACTAACTTGTTACAAAAAAATAAAATCTTACATGAACTCTCGATACCCCTCACGGAATCCAAATGTGTAAAAATGCCCTGTGAAATCCTAAAGGTACTCATTGGAATTTGGGCCCCTTTGCGCATCTTGGCTGCAAAAAAGTGTCACACATGTGGTATCGTCGTACTCAGAAGAAGTAGGGCAATGTGTTTTGGGGTGTATTTTTACACATACCCATGCTGGGTGAGAGAAATATCTCTGTAAATTGACAACTTTGTATAAAAAAATGGAAAAAGTTGTAATTTACAGAAATATTTCTCACACACAGTATGGGTATATGTAAAAATACACCCCAAAACACATTGCCCTACTTCTCCTGAGTACGGCGATAACACATCTGTGACACTTTTTTGCCGCCAAGATGCGCAAAGGGGCTTAAATTCCAATGAGTACCTTTTAGGAGGGCATTTTTAGACATTTGGATTCCAGACTTCTTCTCACGCTTTAGGGCCCCTAAAATGCCAGGGCAGTATAAATACCCCACAAGTGACAACATTTTGGAAAGAAGATACCCCAAGGTATTCCGTGAGGGGCATGGCGAGTTTTTGTAAAATTTTATTTTTTGTCACAAGTTAGTGGAATATGAGACTTTGTAAGAAAAAAAAAAAAAAACATTTTCCGCTAACTTGTCCAAAAAAAAAAAAACTTCTATGAACTCGTTTTGCCCCTCACGGAATTCCTTGGGGTTTCTTCCTTCCAAAATGGGGTCACTTGTGGGGTATTTATACTGCCCTGGCATTTTAGGGGCCCTAAAGCGTGAGAAGTAGTTTGGGATCCAAATGCGTAAAAATGCCCTGTGAAATCCTAAAGGTACTCATTGGAATTTGGGCCCCTTTGCGCACCTAGGCTGCAAAAAAGTGTCACACATGTGGTGTGGTCAATGTGTTTTGGGGTGTATTTTTACATATACCCATACTGTGTGTGAGAAATATCTCTGTAAATGACAACTTTTTACATTTTTTTATACAAAGTTGTCAGTTTACAGAGATATTTCTCTCACCCAGCATGGGTATATGTAAAACTACACCCCAAAACACATTGCCCTACTTCTTCTGAGTACGGTGATACCACATGTGTGACACTTTTTTGCAGCCTAGGTGCGTAAAGGGGCCGAAAGTCCAACGAGTACCTTTAGGCTTTATAGGGTTGCTCACAATTTAGCCCCGCCCAAAATGCCAGAACAGTAAACACACCCCACAAATGACCACATTTCGGAAAGTAGACACCCCAAGGTATTCACTGAGGGGCATAGTGAGTCCGTGGGAGATTTATTTATTTTTTGCCAGAAGTTAGCAGAAATGGAAACTTCAGAAAGTGTCATTTTCCGCTAACTTGTGAATTTTTTTTTAATCATACATGAACTTACCATGCCCCTCCGCGAATACTTTGGAGTGTCTTCTTTCTAAAATAGGGTCATTTGGGGGGTATTTATACTATCCTGGCATTCTAGCACCTCAAGAAACATGACAGGTGCTCAGAAAGTCAGAGCTGCTTCAAAATGCGGAAATTCACATTTTTATACCATAGATTGTAAACGCTATAACTTTTGCGCAAACCAATAAATATGCACTAATTGGATTTTTCTTTATCAAAGACATGGAGCACAATAAATTCTGACACAAACTTGTATATTTGAACAATTTAACCAGAGAAAGTTAAAAATACACTTTTTTGAGAAAATTGCGGTCTATTTTGATTAATATCAGAAAAATGAAAAATCTCAGCAGCAATCAAATACCACCAAAAGAAAGCTGTATTTGTGAGAAGAAAAGGAGGTAAAATTCATTTGGGTGCCAAGTTGCATGACCGAGCAATAAACTGTTAAAGTTGTGAAGTGACGATTTGTAAAAAAGGGCCTGGTCACTAGGGGGGTATAAACCTGTGGTCCTGTGGTTAAAACCAAAATATTGTTTCTTTATTGCAGTATTGCATTTGAAAATATTAGGGGTAGTGGGTGTGGAACCACTGCACCAAGTAACCGGATTGGCTTAGGGTTAACCTTAAGGGTGTTATCCTGGCAGTCTTTCGGTATTTACACTTTAAACCCTATACAGGGATCTGGACTTTACTGCAGAGGAGCCACCAGGCCACTAACTCTTGAGATAGTTCCAATGTGGTTGCCGACTGACCCACGGCGTCAGACACCGGTGCAAAAGACTTAGGGGTCAGGCAATTTGCATAGTCATGAGACGAGCAGAGTTCTAGGCAGGCAGCATACAAGCGTATCCGTGAAAGGTCAGGGCAGGCGGCAGTAGGAAAAAAAAAAAAAAAAAACAGACTAAGGCCTCCTGCACATGAACGTGTGCGCCCCCTGATGGTGCTGCGGCCCCCAAAATGCGGGCCGCAACGCACGAACACCGTCCGTGGGGCAACCACAGTGGATCGCGGACCAATTCAGTTTAATGGGTCCGCGATCCATTCCGCAAAAAGATAGGAGATTTTCTATCTTTTTGCGGAACGGAAGTACGGGACGAAACTCCACGGGAGCACTCTGTAGTGCTGCCGTAGGGTTCCATTCCATGCTTCCGTTCCACATCTCCGGATTTGCGGACCCATTAAAGTGAATGGGTCCGCGTCCGTGATGCGGAATGGCCATGGAACGGCGCCCGTGTATTACGGAGCCGCAAATGCGGTCCGCAATATGGCAACGGGAAGCACACATTCGTGTGCAGGAGGCCTAAGGTTAGGGGAGGTGCAGGTGGCTAGAAGTCTGAGTTAATAGTCAGACTGGAGTTTGGTACACAGGGTAGTCAGACAGAGAATACACCTTTGCTGGTTACTTGAGACTAGGTAACCTAAAGGTCAGGCCCTTTACCACTGGGGAATCTGCCTTAAATACCCTGGGGCAGCCTGAGCGTACGCGTTCTCTAAGGACAGGCCTGGAGGCCTCCAGGATAGCACACAGGCCGCAGCCTGCAAGAGACACTGACAGTGCTGGCGTCCAGGAGGAGCACTGATGGCTAGAAGAGGGGCAGTGTGACCAGGGCATCAGGCGGGGGCGGGCTGGTTAAGCAGCGCAGCATCCATGCCCAAAAGAAGGAGTGGAGCAACGGCTGACATGGGACACAAGCGCAACAGAAAATCTGCAGAAAAAGAGACATGTATCACATATCCACATGTCAAGCATTGACCTTTTGCTTGACAGCATAATTTAGTCCACCATTTCTTTTAGATACCACTTCCACTATATTGAGTATTCTATCTTTTTTCTGCCGATTTTTACATGGCATACAAAAACCGCACCATGCAAACACATGCTTTCTGACGACTTCTTTTCTTGTGGATAAACAACTATGTACAAGATGGTTTTGTGACAGTGGTGTATAAACAATGAGAATTTAGTAGTAGGTGCAGATTGGATGGTGTAAACATGTGACTGAGGAGGGAGGTAAAATGAATTTTTACGAATGAATCACGATAGTGATCTTCAATTGGCCATACCGGACATGTGACTATGAAAGGGGGGAGAGGTTTTCGATTGATAAGAAAAGCGGAGATTGAAAGATAACATGTGGGATTATACATTTTAGGCCTTTTTAGAATGATGAATGTTTGATGAATGATGAAAAATGATGAATGTTTTTTTTCTGGGAGTTTCTATTGATTAGAAAAATGTATTTATTAAGGTTTTTAGATTGATATTAAAAGAAGTATGCAAATGAGGAGGATGTTAGATAGGTGGAGGGAAGAGTAGAACCCATGTGTATATAAAAAGTACGCCCCTGAAAGGTGGGACATACACCCCTGACGAAGCGAAGGTGAAACCCGGGTCGAGCGGTAGACGAAACCAGTCTAAACATTTGATATGCCTGTGTCCTTTTTGATCTTGTGAGAATAATAAAAGCTGATTTTAACATATCTACTGCGGTGCTTCACTATCCTTTGCTCCTTTGATTTGACCATCTATAGGAGAGACGAATAAGTGTGCGGTGTGGAGTGCTATGAAAACAGTGATTGTCGATATTCAAAATGCACCATATACTGAAGTGATCAGATTGGCACCTGTTGGAGAGCAGCGCGGTTTTACATTTTGAATAGTGAAACTTGGTGTGAGCAGGACCCACCACACCCATAACCTGCAGCGCTCAAAGTAGGATTGACAATTTGGAATTTGCTTTTTTTTTTAAGTGCTCCATGGTGGCTGTTTTTGCGGTATCGATGTGCCTGTGGGTTGATGGGGCCCAGTGCCTAGGGGGTTTAGCCTGACAGCAGGGGTGTTGTTGGACCGTTGTTCAGTGGTGTTCTCGCTGCCTGCAGGTTCTGCGTTGCAGCAATGGTGGTTGGCATGTGACGACACACCAAATTAGAGGGACCCACTCAAAAGAGGTCATCTTGACATGGCGAGTGGACCTATGCATTTTGATCAAAATATATACTAAGTGCCCAGGACACAGTTTATTAATTTTGCAGAGAAGCAAAAGATCAATGCATAGCATGTGGATGTGCAATTCACTTCTTTTTATTTCTTCTTCTACAGATTGGCACAGTATTGCACGTGATGTCTTGCACCTATTGTAGGAAACTGGTTGTCTTAGATGAAGCAATAAAACATTTTGCTACAGGAATTTGTTTAACCACTTCCTGCCACACTAACGCCGAAAGGCGTCATTGCTGCGGCGCTCTCAGGCTACACTAACGTCGATTGGCGTCATCTCGCGTGAGCCGGAAGGTAAGCGAGTGGATCTTCAGCCTGCCAGCGGCGATCGTTCGCTGGCAGGCTGTATATGCGATTTTTTTAACCCCTAACAGGTATATTAGACGCTGTTTTGATAACAGCGTCTAATATACCTGCTACCTGGTCCTCTGGTGGTCCCTTTTGCTTGGATCGACCACCAGAGGACACAGGCAGCTCAGTAATAAGTAGCACCAAACACCACTACACTACACCCCCCCTGTCACTTATTAACCCCTTATTAACCCCCTGATCACCCCATATAGACTCCCTGATCACCCCCTGTCATTGATCACCCCCCTGTAAGGCTCCATTCAGACGTCCATATGTTTTTTACGGATCCACGGATACATGGATCGGATCCGCAAAACACATACGGACGTCTGAATGGAGCCTTACAGGGGGGTGATCAATGACAGGGGGGTGATCACCCCATATAGACTCCCTGATCATCCCCCCTGTCATTGATCACCCCCCTGTCATTGATCACCCCCCTGTAAGGCTCCATTCAGACGGCCATATGTTTTTTACGTATCCACGGATACATGGATCGGATCCGCAAAACACATACGGACGTCTGAATGGAGCCTTACAGGGGGGTGATCACCCCATATAGACTCCCTGATCACCCCCCTGTCATTGATCACCCCCTTGTAAGGCTGGCTCCATTCAGAGGTCCGTATGTGTTTTGCGGATCCACAGATCCATGGATCGGATCAGCAAAACACATACGGACATCTGAATGGAGCCTTACAGGGGGGTGATCACCCCATATAGACTCCCTGATCACCCCCCTGTCATTGATCACCCCCCTGTAAGGCTCCATTCAGACGGCCATATGTTTTTTACGTATCCACGGATACATGGATCGGATCCGCAAAACACATACGGACGTCTGAATGGAGCCTTACAGGGGGGTGATCACCCCATATAGACTCCCTGATCACCCCCCTGTCATTGATCACCCCCTTGTAAGGCTGGCTCCATTCAGAGGTCCGTATGTGTTTTGCGGATCCAGAGATCCATGGATCGGATCCGCAAAACACATACGGACATCTGAATGGAGCCTTACAGGGGGGTGATCACCCCATATAGACTCCCTGATCACCCCCCTGTCATTGATCACCCCCCTGTCATTGATCACCCCCCTGTAAGGCTCCATTCAGACGTCCATATGTGTTTTGCGGATCCGATCCATGTATCCGTGGATCCGTAAAAAACATATTGACGTCTGAATGGTGCCTTACAGGGGGGTGATCAGTGACAGGGGGGTGATCACCCCATATACACTCCCTGATCACCCCCCTGTCATTGATCACCCCCCTGTAAGGCTCCATTCAGACATTTTTTTGGCCCAAGTTAGCGGAAATTATTATTTTTTTTTTTCTTACAAAGTCTCCTATTCCACTAACTTGTGTCAAAAAATAAAATCTCACATGAACTCAGCATACCCCTCACGGAATCCAAATGCGTAAAAATTTTTAGACATTTATATTCCAGACTTCTTCTCACGCTTTAGGGCCCCTAAAATGCCAGGGCAGTATAAATACCCCACATGTGACCCCATTTCGGAAAAAAGACACCCCAAGGTATTCCGTGAGGGGCATATTGAGTCCATGAAAGATTGACATTTTTGTCCCAAGTTAGCAGAAAGGGAGACTTTGTGAGAAAAAACAAAAAATATATCAATTTCCGCTAACTTGTGCCAAAAAAAAATAAATCTATGAACTCGCCATGCCCATCATTGAATACCTTGGGCTGTCTTCTTTCCAAAATGGGGTCACATGTGGGGTATTTATACTGCCCTGGCATTTTAGGGGCCCTAAAGCGTGAGAAGAAGTCTGGGATCCAAATGTCTAAAAATGCCCTCCTAAAAGGAATTTGGGCCCCTTTGCGCATCAAGGCTGCAAAAAAGTGTCAAACATCTGGTATCGCCGTACTCAGGAGAAGTTGGGCAATGTGTTTTGGGGTGTCATTTTACATATACCTATGCTGGGTGAGATAAATATCTTGGTCAAATGACCAATTTCTCTCACCCAGCATGGGTATATGTGAAATGACACCCCAAAACACATTGCCCTACTTCTCCTGAGTACGGCGATACCAGATGTGTGACACTTTTTTGCAGCCTAGGTGGGCAAAGGGGCCCACATTCCAAAGAGCACCTTTAGGATTTCACAGGTCATTTTTTACACATTTTGATTTCAAACTACTTCCCACACATTAGGGCCCCTAAATTGCCAGGGCAGTATAACTACCCCACAAGTGACCCCATTTTGGAAAGAAGACACCCCAAGGTATTCCGTGAGGGGCATGGCGAGTTCCTAGAATTTTTTATTTTTTGTCACAAGTTAGCGGAAAATGATGATTTATTTTTTTTTTCTTACAAAGTCTCATATTCCACTAACTTGTGACAAAAAATAAAAACTTCCATGAACTCACTATGCCCATCACGAAATACCTTAGGGTGTCTTCTTTCCAAAATGGGGTAACTTGTGGGGTAGTTATACTGCCCTGGCAATTTAGGGGCCCAAATGTGTGGTAAGTAGTTTGAAATCAAAATCTGTAAAAAATGGCCGGTGAAATCCTAAAGGTGCTCTTTGGAATGTGGGCCCATTTACCCACCTAGGCTGCAAAAAAGTGTCACACATTTTTTTTTATCAAAGACATGTAGAACAATAAATTTTGAGAAAAATTTATATATGGATGTCGTTTTTTTTGAAATTTTTACAACTGAAAGTGAAAAATGTCATTTTTTTGCAAAAAATTCGGTAAATTTCGATTAATAACAAAAAAAGTAAAAATGTCAGCAGCAATGAAATACCACCAAATGAAAGCTCTATTAGTGAGAAGAAAAGGAGGTAAAATTCATTTGGGCGGTAAGTTGCATGACCGAGCAATAAACCGCTAAAGTTGTGGAGTGCCGATTTGTAAAAAAGGGCCTGGTCACTAGGGGGGTATAAACCTGTGGTCCTTAAGTGGTTAAGAAGCTTGACAATATACAGGAGGTCATAAGATGTCAAGTATTACACTCTCATGTGCATTGCATGACAGTATAAGGCCACACCATGTTTAGGATATCTGTTCTTCTGTATGACTTATTTAATGAAAAGTAGTGTATAGCAAAAAATAGCATAGTACCATGTTAGCCAGAAAAATCTATATGATGTTAAATACTTTTAAAAAAGCAAAAGTATTATAGCTGTGATATCTTTATTGACTAACAATTTTTTTTTTTTTGTATAAGCCATATTCGTATCAGTTTGTTAAGAATTTGAGCTGTAATTAGTGTTTATTATGTCAGGAAATCAGAGATAAGAACTACACATGAGCCTCAGATGACAGGATTAAAAACAAAAAACACCAGGTGACAGCTTGCGGACAGACTGATTTTTAACTCTTGTATTTCATAAATGGTTGAACATTTTTAATAGACCTATTAAAAAACTGATTAAAATGCATACAAAAATACCCCCATGGTGTATATAGCCTTTAAAAGGGTTGTCTCATCTCAGTCTCAGTCTTAGGCCTCTCGCACACGAACATTGTGTGTAGTGGAGATGCGGAACGAAAGCACAGATCGGAACCCCTCGGTAGCACTATGGAGTGCTTCCATGGTGTTTCTGTCCATACCTCCGCACTGCAAAAAAATACAACTTGTTCTATTTTTTTGCTGTGCGGACGGATCACGGACCCATTCAAGTTCAATGGGTCTCGATCCGTCCCGTTGCCGTGCATTGAGGATTGAGGATTGCAAATTGTGGTCCCCAATGCACGGAATGGATGCACAACGTTCATGTGCAAGAGGCCTTATACTGAAGGTGCAGGTCCGGCCGCCACCAAGCGCTCTCCCCATAGTGAATAGGAGCGCTGCGCGCACGAACAGCCACCGCTCTCATTCAGTTCTATGGGTCCGACAACATGTGGGATTATACATTTTAGGCCTTTTTAGAATGATGAATGATGAATGATGAAAAATTATGAATGTTTTTTTTCTGGGAGTTTCTATTGATTAGAAAAATGTATTTATAAAGGTTTTTAGATTGATATTAAAATAAGTATGCAAATGAGGAGGATGTTAGATAGGTGGAGGGAAGAGTAGAACCCATGTGTATATAAAAAGTACGCCCCTGAAAGGTGGGACATACACCCCTGACAAAGGGAAGGTGAAACCCGGGTCGAGCGGTAGACGGGAAACCAGTCTAAACATTTGATATGCCTGTGTCCTTTTTGATCTTGTGAGAATAATAAAAGCTGATTTTAACATATCTACTGCGGTGCTTCACTATCCTTTGCTCCTTTGATTTGACCATCTATAGGAGAGACGAATAAGTGTGCGGTGTGGAGTGCTATGAAAACAGTGATTGTCGATATTCAAAATGCACCATATACTGAAGTGATCGGATTGGCACCTTTTGGAGAGCAGCGCGGTTTTACATTTTGAATAGTGAAACTTGGTGTGAGCAGGACCCACCACACCCATAACCTGCAGAGCTCAAAGTAGGATTGACAATTTGGAATTTGCTTTTTTTTTTAAGTGCTCCATGGTGGCTGTTTTTGCGGTATCGAAGTGCCTGTGGGTTGATGGGGCCCAGTGCCTAGGGGGTTTAGCCTGACAGCAGGGGTGTTGTTGGACCGTTGTTCAGTGGTGTTCTCGCTGCCTGCAGGTTCTGTGTTGCAGCAATGGTGGTTGGCATGTGACGACGCACCAAATTAGAGGGACCCACTCAAAAGAGGTCATCTTGACATGGCGAGTGGACCTATGCATTTTGATCAAAATATATACTAAGTGCCCAGGACACAGTTTATTAATTTTGCAGAGAAGCAAAAGATCAATGCATAGCATGTGGATGTGCAATTCACTTCTTTTTTTTTCTTCTTCTACAGATTGGCACAGTATTGCACGTGATGTCTTGCACCTATTGTAGGAAACTGGTTGTCTTAGATGAAGCAATAAAACATTTTGTTACAGGAATTTGTTTAACCACTTCCCGCCACACTAAAGCCGAAAGGCGTCATTGCTGCGGCGCTCTCAGGCTACACTAACGTCGATTGGCGTCATCTCGCGTGAGCCGGAAGGTAAGCGAGTGGATCTTCAGCCTGCCAGCGGCGATCGTTCGCTGGCAGGCTGTATATGCGATTTTTTTAACCCCTAACAGGTATATTAGACGCTGTTTTGATAACAGCGTCTAATATACCTGCTACCTGGTCCTCTGGTGGTCCCTTTTGCTTGGATCGACCACCAGAGGACACAGGCAGCTCAGTAATAAGTAGCACCAAACACCACTACACTACACCCCCCCCTGTCACTTATTAACCCCTTATTAACCTCCTGATCACCCCATATAGACTCCCTGATCACCCCCCTGTCATTGATCACCCCCCTGTAAGGCTCCATTCAGACGTCCATATGTTTTTTACGGATCCACGGATACATGGATCGGATCCGCAAAACACATACGGACGTCTGAATGGAGCCTTACAGGGGGGTGATCAATGACAGGGGGGTGATCACCCCAAATAGACTCCCTGATCACCCCCCTGTCATTGATCACCCCCCTGTCATTGATCACCCCCCTGTAAGGCTCCATTCAGACAGCCATATGTTTTTTACGTATCCACGGATACATGGATCGGATCCGCAAAACACATACGGACGTCTGAATGGAGCCTTACAGGGGGGTGATCACCCAATATAGACTCCCTGATCACCCCCCTGTCATTGATCACCCCCTTGTAAGGCTGGCTCCATTCAGAGATCCGTATGTGTTTTGCGGATCCACATATCCATGCATCGGATCTGCAAAACACATACAGACATCTGAATGGAGCCTTACAGGGGGGTGATCACCCCATATAGACTCCCTGATCACCCCCCTGTCATTGATCACCCCCCTGTCATTGATCACCCCCCTGTAAGGCTCCATTCAGACGGCCATATGTTTTTTACGTATCCACGGATACATGGATCGGATCCGCAAAACACATACGGACGTCTGAATGGAGCCTTACAGGGGGGTGATCACCCCATATAGACTCCCTGATCACCCCCCTGTCATTGATCACCCCCTTGTAAGGCTGGCTCCATTCAGAGGTCCGTATGTGTTTTGCGGATCCAGAGATCCATGGATCGGATCCGCAAAACACATACGGACATCTGAATGGAGCCTTACAGGGGGGTGATCACCCCATATAGACTCCCTGATCACCCCCCTGTCATTGATCACCCCCCTGTCATTGATCACCCCCCTGTAAGGCTCCATTCAGACGTCCATATGTGTTTTGCGGATCCGATCCATGTATCCGTGGATCCGTAAAAAACATATTGACGTCTGAATGGTGCCTTACAGGGGGGTGATCAGTGACAGGGGGGTGATCACCCCATATACACTCCCTGATCACCCCCCTGTCATTGATCACCCCCCTGTAAGGCTCCATTCAGACGTACATATGTGTTTTGCGGATCCGAACCATGTATCCGTGGATCCGTAAAAAACATATTGACGTCTGAATGGTGCCTTACAGGGGGGTGATCAGTGACAGGGGGGTGATCACCCCATATACACTCCCTAATCACCCCCCTGTCATTGATCACCCCCCTGTAAGGCTCCATTCAGACATTTTTTTGGCCCAAGTTAGCGGAAATTATTATTTTTTTTTCTTACAAAGTCTCCTATTCCACTAACTTGTGTCAAAAAATAAAATCTCACATGAACTCAGCATACCCCTCACGGAATCCAAATGCGTAAAAATTTTTAGACATTTATATTCCAGACTTCTTCTCACGCTTTAGGGCCCATAAAATGCCAGGGCAGTATAAATACCCCACATGTGACCCCATTTCGGAAAAAAGACACCCCAAGGTATTCCGTGAGGGGCATATTGAGTCCATGAAAGATTGACATTTTTGACCCAAGTTAGAGGAAAGGGAGACTTTGTGAGAAAAAAAAAAAAAAATCAATTTCCGCTAACTTGTGCCAAAAATAAATAAATCTATGAACTCGCCATGCCCATCATTGAATACCTTGGGCTGTCTTCTTTCCAAAATGGGGTCACATGTGGGGTATTTATACTGACCTGGCATTTTAGGGGCCCTAAAGCGTGAGAAGAAGTCTGGGATCAAAATGTCTAAAAATGCCCTCCTAAAAGGAATTTGGAACCCTTTGCGCATCAAGGCTGCAAAAAAGTGTCAAACATCTGGTATCGCCGTACTCAGGAGAAGTTGGGCAATGTGTTTTGGGGTGTCATTTTACATATACCTATGCTGGGTGAGATAAATATCTTGGTCAAATGACCAATTTCTCTCACCCAGCATGGGTATATGTGAAATGACACCCCAAAACACATTGCCCTACTTCTCCTGAGTACGGCGATACCAGATGTGTGACACTTTTTTGCAGCCTAGGTGGGCAAAGGGGCCCACATTCCAAAGAGCACCTTTAGGATTTCACAGGTCATTTTTTACACATTTTGATTTCAAACTACTTCCCACACATTAGGGCCCCTAAATTGCCAGGGCAGTATAACTACCCCACAAGTGACCCCATTTTGGAAAGAAGACACCCCAAGGTATTCCGTGAGGGGCATGGCGAGTTCCTAGAATTTTTTATTTTTTGTCACAAGTTAGCGGAAAATGATGATTTTTTTTTTTTTTCTTACAAAGTCTCATATTCCACTAACTTGTGACAAAAAATAAAAACTTCCATGAACTCACTATGCCCATCACGAAATACCTTAGGGTGTCTTCTTTCCAAAATGGGGTAACTTGTGGGGTAGTTATACTGCCCTGGCAATTTAGGGGCCCAAATGTGTGGTAAGTAGTTTGAAATCAAAATCTGTAAAAAATGGCCGGTGAAATCCTAAAGGTGCTCTTTGGAATGTGGGCCCATTTACCCACCTAGGCTGCAAAAAAGTGTCACACATTTTTTTTTATCAAAGACATGTAGAACAATAAATTTTGAGAAAAATTTATATATAGATGTCGTTTTTTTGGAAATTTTTACAACTGAAAGTGAAAAATGTAATTTTTTTGCAAAAAAATCGGTAAATTTCGATTAATAACAAAAAAAGTAAAAATGTCAGCAGCAATGAAATACCACCAAATGAAAGCTCTATTAGTGAGAAGAAAAGGAGGTAAAATTCATTTGGGCGGTAAGTTGCATGACCAAGCAATAAACCGCTAAAGTTGTGGAGTGCCGATTTGTAAAAAAGGGCCTGGTCACTAGGGGGGTATAAACCTGTGGTCCTTAAGTGGTTAAGAAGCTTGACAATATACAGGAGGTCATAAGATGTCAAGTATTACACTCTCATGTGCATTGCATGACAGTATAAGGCCACACCATGTTTAGGATATCTGTTCTTCTGCATGACTTATTTAATGAAAAGTAGTGTATAGCAAAAAATAGCATAGTACCATGTTAGCCAGAAAAATCTATATGATGTTAAATACTTTTAAAAAAGCAAAAGTATTATAGCTGTGATATCTTTATTGACTAACAATTTTTTATTTTTTTTATAAGCCATATTCGTATCAGTTTGTTAAGAATTTGAGCTGTAATTAGTGTTTATTATGTCAGGAAATCAGAGATAAGAACTACACATGAGCCTCAGATGACAGGATTAAAAACAAAAAACACCAGGTGACAGCTTGCGGACAGACTGATTTTTAACTCTTGTATTTTATAAATGGTTGAACATTTTTAATAGACCTATTAAAAAACTGATTAAAATGCATACAAAAATACCCCCATGGTGTATATAGCCTTTAAAAGGGTTGTCTCATCTCAGTCTCAGTCTTAGGCCTCTCGCACACGAACATTGTGTGTAGTGGAGATGCGGAAGGGAAGCACAGATCGGAACCCCTCGAAAGCACTATGGAGTGCTTCCATGGTGTTTCTGTCTATGCCTCCGCACTGCAAAAAAATACAACTTGTTCTATTTTTTTGCTGTGCGGACGGATCACGGACCCATTCAAGTTCAATGGGTCTCGATCCGTCCCGTTGCCGTGCATTGAGGATTGAGGATTGCAAATTGTGGTCCCCAATGCACGGAATGGATGCACAACGTTCATGTGCAAGAGGCCTTATACTGTAGGTGCAGGTCCGGCCGCCACCAAGCGCTCTCCCCATAGTGAATTGGAGCGCACCGCGCACGAACAGCCACCACTCCCATTCAGTTCTATGTGCCCGACAGAAATAGCTGAGCCAACGATAATAAGAATGGAAAGCGGCAGCACATGCACTGTGTGCCCCACCCCACCACTTTCGGGACTCCGTTCTCGATATAGGTGCCAGCGGTTGGACCTGCACCTATCAGACAATGGGGGCATATCCTAGCGATATATCCCCATTGTCTGAGATGACAACGCTTTTAAAGTTGAAAAGAATCCATAAATTTTTGTTATGGAGTTCAGTATGCTGTAAAAATAACACCTTAACCTTATTATGCTAGTGGGTACGGTAGTGGGTAATTATAAAAAAAAAAGCACGTTTTTAAACTCTTTGTTATATTTTACTATTTTTACAAAAATTTTAAATATTAAAAAAAACTTGCATGTGTTGCCATAGTACCCTTATTTTTATTTTCACATAAGTAGAGCTGTGTGGGGGACTGTTTTTTGCAGGGTAAGGGGTATTTTTTTTTGTGCTACCTACAAATATTTGATACATTTTATTAATTTTTTTTAGATGCAATGGCATTGAGAATTCACTGGCATTGAATTCACTGTGGCATTCACTGTGATTTAAATAACGTGATAATTTAATATTTTAGACATATTTTGACACGGCAATACCTATTATTTTTTAATGTCTCTATCATAAATAGAGACATTTGTATTTTTTATATTTTTTATTGTAAAATTTTTTACACTTTTATTTTAAAACTTGATCACTTATACAATACACTGCAATACTTCTGTTATGTAGTGTATAGTGATTTGTATCCCATTACACCATGTAATAGAATTTCTACCATGGCTGGCCTGAGGGCCTCCAAAAGCACCTCTCAATTGTTTCTGCATGTATATTATTCTGGTGTTGAATGTCTGATCACTACTTTGGATCAGGAAACACATTGTACTCTTTTAGGGCAAATTAGCTCTTATGTTTGCCCATCCCTCTTCATCCATGTCTTTTCCCATTCCTTAAACTTGACGGACATACTACTTTTTTTTTTTTACTACAGTTTGTAATACTGGTTTATATAGAATTATCTAATTATCTTTGATTTTCTATTTATCAGAAATGTAACAATAGAATGGGAAATTTGACATCCGCCATAGCTCGGATTCAAAATTAAAAGAAAATTAGGATTTAATAGTCACTCACCTGTCCACAGCTATTGCAACCAATGTGAAAACAGAGGCAGAAACAGAAATTCCCTGAACCATTCCACTCATTTTACATATTGTGTTTCCAAAAGGCCAACCTAGGAAAAAAAAAAAATTATAGCACAGCTTTGCACTACGAATGAATTATCCATTAATACCAGCGGCACATGTAAGGTGACGATAACAAATTCATTACAGGATTAAGTTTTTGTTTTTTTTGCAATAAACATTTATACATAACCTTGAAGCTTTTACATAACCACCAAAGCTTTTAAATGCTATTTTAATTAGTCTTTGTATAATGGTTCCTATTTGCATTAAAAGTCTCTGAAATACTGTATGTCAATACAAAAATATCAAAGTATAAACATTATTAAAATGATAAAATTCCAGCACCTGCAATATTTGAGTGATGGTTTCTTTATTTCCAGTAGTGGGTAATACAACGTTAATGGCATAAATCTTCACATATCCATTTATAGTCAATGTGTTTCGAACAAATAAATGTTCTTACTCATGACTAGCGTGCTACCTCCAATGTTCCACTTCCTTATGAACTTTGTGATTCACCATTCCCCAGTTGCTGGGTGGGTGGTTAAGTTCAGGTGTAGATAATGGAGTGGATTAATTGTAGGTAGAGTAGCCATCTGTTTTTACTTCTAATACAGATAGGAATATAGTACATATTAAAAAAAACATATAATGTGGTTTTGCTTAGATTAGGTGAATATCTTGACAGGCACTGTCGACGAGGGGGACAAACTTTCTTCCCTACAGTCCGAGATTGAACAATGTAAAAGCAACCTAACACAATATGAATCCCTTCCTAAATATGCAGAGCAACAAGAAAAAAAATCACTGTTTCTATTCAAACGCTAGAAGAAAGCATTATGGAAACTAAACATAAAAAATTTCCACGGGACTTGTACGATTATGACAAAAATCAAGTATATGAATGGGGAAGAAGAGACAACCCTTACCAAACACTGAAATCTATCCTAAAAAAAAACTAAAAGAGAAAAAAAAATTACAGGAAGAGCTCTTCAGTAAAATCTTCAGAGGTGGACTTTTCAGATATTAGTGGAGAGACTCAAACATTGGAAAAATCCAGGACTGATCCAAGAGATATTGCTTCCAATACTCAGTCCTCCTATTATAAAAAACAAAAAAATATTCCTAACGCAACCATGAAAACAAAATATGGTTCAGGCGGGGGGGGGGAGGGGGGGAAGGAAACATATCAACAAGAAAAAAAGCACACAATATGGCAACCCGCCCTCAAAAGAAATAATAGATGTAGCAGAATCTAATGACATTATTGATGTTGTGAATTTGTCTGAGATTGCACTAACTAAATATCAATATGAAGTTTTGACTCTAGGTTTAAATTTTGTCCCATCCACTGACTTCGATATGTTCTCCACCTTGATTGATATTAACAAATTTGTAAGAAGCCTAACAGTAAATAAACATTTTTCAGAGGTGGAGAGCAACTCAGACTCAGAAGATTTCCCTTCACCAAAAAACAACAACAATAATATGTATTCAGGTCTGTCTTTCAGAGAACAAACATCTCTCATGATTCTAAATGAGTTGCAGTCAGTTCCTGACAATGGAACTCTTAACTGTGTGGCACAAAAATTTTGCGTCGCCAATCCACAGTTCTACCTCAAAAAATTGCGTACTGTGGGTATGGATATCTTTCAAGAGGTGATGAAAAAGGAACCGTCCTTTATTAATGAACAAATGACAGTACATATAGGTGCAATAATTTAACTAAACAACATAGAATAGCCCTCAGAGAATTGAAAGATATCCACAGTATTGTGATTAAAATGGCTGACAAAGGCGGAGCGGTGGTGGTCCTTGACAGAAATGTTTATGAAGGCCAAATTATGGATATAGTTATGGACTCCTCCACATACGAAAGGTTAGAATCGAATCTCATTGAACTGTATATAAAATAATATCTTGATATTATATGCAGAGGCAGGGATTTGGGGTATTTTTCACATAAACAATACTCTTATTTGGATGTGGAGATGCCCATTACACCCATTATCCATACCTTACCAAAAATCCATAAAGCAATGAACCCACCACCGCTCCGCCCAATTGTCTCAGGAATTGGCTCACTGACCGAAAGATTAGGTCAGTGGCTAGATTCAATTTTGCAACCTCTAGTAAAACGAACCCCGGGGTATATTAAGGACACTGGTGATATGGCCACATATGGGGTGTTTCTGCAAACTACAGAATCGGGGCAATAAATATAGCATTTTGTTTTGCTGTTAATGGATTAAAATGGAAAATTTGACCAAAAATTTAAATTCTCAAATTTCATCCCCATTTTCCAATAACTCTTGTGCAACACCTAAAGGGTTAACAAAGTTTGTAAAATCAGTTTTAAATACTTTGAGGGTGTAGTTTCTTAGATGGGGTCACTTTTATGGAGTTTCTACTCTAGGGGTGCATCAGGCAAGCTTCAAATGGAACATGGTGTAAATAAACCAGTCCAGCAAATCTGCCTTCCAAAAACCATACGGCGCACCATTCCCTCTACGCCCTACTGTGTGCCCGCACAGTAGTTTTACGGCCACATATGGTGTGTTTCTGCAAACTACAGAATCGGAACAATAAATATAGCATTTTGTTTGGCTGTTTACCCTTGCTTTGTTACTGGAAAAAATGGATTAAAATTGAAAATTTGTAAAAAATAAAATTCTCAAATTTCATCCCCATTTGCCAATAACTCTTGTGCAACACATAAAGGGTTAACAAAGTTTGTATAATAAGTTTTGAATTCCTTAAGGGGTGTAGTTTCTTATATGGAGTCACTTTTATGGAGTTTCTACTCTAGGGATGCATCAAAATGGACATGGTGTAAATAAACCAGTCCAGCAAAATCTGCCTTCCAAAAACCATACGGCGCACCTTTCTCTCTACGCGCTACTGTGTGCCCGTACAGTAGTTTACGCCCACATATGGGGTGTTTCTGCAAACTACAGAATCGGGGCAATAAATATAGCATTTTGATTGGATGTTAACCCTTGCTTTGTTACTGGAAAAAAATGGATTAAAATGGAAAACTTTCCAAAAAATCTAAATTCTCCATTTGCCATTAACTCTTGTGGAACACCTAAAGGGTAAAAGACATTTGTAAAATCAGTTTTGAATACCTTGAGGGGTGTAGTTTCTAGAATGGGGTGGTTTCTATTATGTAAGCCTCACAAAGTGACTTCAGACCTGAACTTGTCCCTAGAAATTGGGTTTTTGAAAATTTCTGAAAAATTTCAAAATTTGCTTCTAAACTTCTAACCCTTGTAACGTCCCCAAAAACTAAAATGTCATTCCCAAAATGATCCAAACATGTAGACATATGGGGAATATAAATTAATAACTTTTTTTGGAGGTATTACTATGTATTATAGAAGTAGAGAAATTGAAACTTGGAAATTTGCAATTTTTTCCAAATTTTTGGTAAATTTTGTATTTTTTTATAAATAAAAATGATTTTTTTTTTACTTCATTTTACCAGTGTCATGAAGTACAATATGTGACAAAAAAACTGTCTCAGAATGGCCTGGATAAGTAAAAGTGTTTTAAAGTTATCACCACTTAAAGTGACACTGGTCAGATTTGCAAAAAAATGGCCTGGTCCTTAAGGTGAAATAAGGCTGTGTCCTTAAGGAGTTAAGGAAAGAACTAATGTATATTTATTGAGAATAAAGTAATCTTTCGACCTGTATAAGCTGCAGCCATGTACTTATATGTTTGTTTTTAAACGTATGTATACATGAGGTTGATTTTGCAATAGATGTGCGTTTTTTCACTGAACACAGGGAATAAATATATGTCGACACAGTGCCTGTCAAGATATTCACCTAATCTAAGCAAAACCAAATTGTATGTTTTTTTTAATATGTACTACATTCTTATCTGTATTAGAAGTAAAAACAGACGGCTACTCTACCTACAATTAATCCACTCCATTATCTACACCTGAACTTAACCACCCGCCCAGCAACTGGGGGATGGTGAATCACAAAGTTCATAAGGAAGTGGAACATTGGAGGTAGCACGCCAGTCATGAGTAAGAACATTTATTTGTTCGAAACGTGTTGACTGTAAATGGATATGTGAAGATTTATGGCATTGACGTTGTATTACCCACTACTGGAAATAAAGAAACCATCTATTTAAAGATTGTAGGTGCTGGAATTTCTATCATTTTTACAACTATTGAAGTCTTACGTACAGTACAGACCAAAAGTTTGGACACACCTTCTCATTCAAAGAGTTTTCTTTATTTTCATGACTATGAAAATTGTAGATTCACACTGAAGGCATCAAAACTATGAATTAACACATGTGGAATTATATACATAACAAACAAGTGTGAAACAACTGAAAATATGTCATATTCTAGGTTCTTCAAAGTAGCCACCTTTTGCTTTGATTACTGCTTTGCACACTCTTGGCATTCTCTTGATGAGCTTCAAGAGGTAGTCCCCTGAAATGGTTTTCACTTCACAGGTGTGCCCTGTCAGGTTTAATAAGTGGGATTTCTTGCCTTATAAATGGGGTTGGGACCATCAGTTGTGTTGAGGAGAAGTCAGGTGGATACACAGCTGATAGTCCTACTGAATAGACTTAGATTTTGTATTATGGCAAGAAAAAAGCAGCTAAGTAAAGAAAAACGAGTGGCCATCATTACTTTAAGAAATTAAGGTCAGTCAGTCAGCCGAAAAATTGGGAAAACTTTGAAAGTAAGGGCTATTTGACCATGAAGGAGAGTGATGGGGTGCTGCGCCAGATGACCTGGCCTCCACAGTCACCGGACCTGAACCCAATCGAGATGGTTTGGGGTTGGCTGGACCGCAGAGTGAAGGCAAAAGGGCCAACAAGTGCTAAGCATCTCTGGGAACTCCTTCAAGACTGTTGGAAGACCATTTCAGGGGACTACCTCTTGAAGCTCATCAAGAGAATGCCAAGAGTGTGCAAAGCAGTAATCAAAGCAAAAGGTGGCTACTTTGAAGAACCTAGAATATGACATATTTTCAGTTGTTTCACACTTGTTTGTTATGTATATAATTCCACATGTGTTAATTCATAGTTTTGATGCCTTCATAGTCATGAAAATAAAGAAAACTCTTTGAATGAGAAGGTGTGTCCAAACTTTTGGTCTGTACTGTATATCTCTGTGCACCAAGGGTGGATCGCTTGGATTTTCAAAGTGGGTGAGCTGGATTTTCCTATTATCTACATATAAACATTATTATCCACCAACCTATGGTACAGTATAATATTGTGCACATTAGGATAGAGACCATTTTTTGCATTTTTACAAAAGGTGTTTTTAGATCAAATATTGAGGAAAATTAAGTACTACATTTTGGAAAAGTAAAACTTCTAGCAGTAAAATGTGTTCATATATAAACCTCTAAACTTTATAGAAATTGGTAAAATGCAGCCTCGTGCTATGTGCTTTGCATGGAACTATAACAGAACACCCGTAGAGGTGTATGGGTTCCCTGTTATGGTCACCCACAGATGTGTATGCAAATGACTGTACCTACATATGCCTCGGATGCCATACAAATATGAAAAAACTTGTGGCATGCCCAATAAAACTCCATGTGCTGCTGTACAGCCACCTACATGAGACTTTTTTAATAAAAAGTTTTTTAAATTGCAAAAAGAATATCCTAAAACTGTAACTCTCCTCATAATTGCATTTTATACAACACTAATGGGGACATTTATCAAACTGGTATAAATTAGAACTGGCTTAGTTGCCCATAGCAACCAATCAGATTCCACCTTTCATTTTTGACTGCTCCTTCGGAAAATAAAAGGTGGAATATGATTGGTTGCTATGGGCAACTAAGCCAGTTCTACTTTACACCAGTTTGATAAATGACTCCATAAATATTTTTTCACTTTTAACCATATAGTAGTTTTAGACAAAGGGAACATAAATAATAATAATACAGGGGGTCGTTTATCAAGACCAGTGTTTGTATGCCGGTTTTGTTATCTCCTTTTGACACAGGCCTCGTTGAAAATTAAGAGCATCCCTTGGCAATCCGTGCACCTAGATTGAAGTGTACACTAGGTCGTAGCTGGCGTTAATCTCAGTAATCATTTACGCCATAAAACTGGAATAAATGACAATACATGTGCCGCCCACAGCCCAACCCCACCATACCAACTTTTTGGAAAGTGGCCATGGTGGCATAGAAACAGCACTTACACCTAGATTTAGATGTAGTAATGTTTGAAAAGTTGCAAACCCTGGATTTGCAACTTTTTTTTTTTAGGTCAGAATGGTGTAAGGGGATAATATATATGTTTCCCATAGTGTTTTTGAGCAAAATGCCTCAGGTAAGAAAGTAGCTGCACTTATATTTACCAATATACCAATACAGAATGCAGTTACAGACTCTACTAAAGCATCTACTATGTTTTAGTCAATGCACTCAGTAATCCTTCCTTTAGATTTAGTATAAAAAATTTAATCTCACCCACAAAGCAGTTTTCTTCCCGTGATGGAACCCCTATTTATATATTTTTGGGAATTTCCTGTGGTTATTCCAGTAATTTATCTAAGATTTTAACGTAATTGCTTACTGAAGTCCATAAAGATAAGATAAGATGCCTTTATTGTCACTGTACAATACAATGTAATACAATGTACAATACAATGAAATGTTGTTTGGAGCAATCCTAGATGCCATGGACAGAGGAACAAGAACTGACATTTAAACTAAAGCATTACACTAGAAAAAAAAAAAAACATTGCACTAGAAAGCATTACTATTCACAGTTCACAGAATATATATAGCAAGAGCAAAGTAGGAAGTGCTTATGAGTATATATACACACTGATCAGACACCACTGCAGACAAGAGATCATCATGGGTTCTTGAATGCAGCAGTCACTTTCAGTCTGTGGTAGTTTCTATCCTAGGAAGGGGCAATAATCTCCGAGCATTTAGGAGACTGATTGTTTTGGGGTAAAAGCTGTTCTTCAGCCTAGTGGTGCGGGCATGAAGGGCTCTGAGATGCCTACCAGAGGGTAGGGGAATGAAAAGTCTGTGGCCGGGGTGAGTTGGATCCCCGCAGATAATTTTTGCCCTGTTGCTGCAGTGAGCAGTGAAGATGTCATCCAGTGATGGTAACTGAGTACCAGTGATTCTGGCAGCCATTCTGATGATGCGCTTGAGGGTCTTCTTGTCCTCAGAAGAGCAGCTGGAGTACCACACTGTAATGCAGTATGTGATAACAGATTCTATTGTGCACCTCAAAAAATTGACTAGCAGCTGTTTTGGGAGTTGTGCTTTCTTTAGACTCCTCAGAAAATAAAGCTTCTGTCACCCCACTAAACCGTTTTTTTTTTTTTGTTTAATAATAATCCCTACACTGCGATCTCTGCATACATAAGTAAAATAATAATTTTCGTCCAGTAGAATTTGTTAAAACGCTATTTGTATAATATGTAAATTACCTTGCTACCAGCAAGTAGGGCGGCTACTTGCTGGTAGCAGCCGCATCCTCCGATCCTAATGACGCCCCCTCCGCATTGTGATTGACAGGGCCAGGGAACAGGATCTTTCTCTGCTGGCCCTGCCTGTATTCATTCAATATCTGGCGCCTGCGCCGCGGCCGTACCTATCTTCAATCTGCGCAGGCGCACTGAGAGGCGGCCACTCACTCGGCCGCTCGCTCCTCAATGCGCCTGCGCCGGGTGTAGATGTGACGTCATTGGCGCAGGCGCATTGAGGATGGAGCGGCCGAGTGAGTGGCCGCCTCTCAGTGCGCCTGCACAGATTGAAGATAGGTACGGCCGCGGAGCAGGCACCAGATATTGAATGAAAACAGGCAGGGCCAGCAGAGAAAGATTCCGTTCCCTGGCCCTGTCAATCACAATGCGGAGGGGGCGTCATTAGGATCGGAGGATGCGGCTGCTACCAGCAAGTAGCCGCCCTACTTGCTAGTAGCAAGGTAATTTAAATATTATAAAAATAGCGTTTTAACAAATTCTACTGAACGAAAATTATTATTTTACTTATGTATGCAGAGATCGCAGTGTAGGGATTATTATTAAACAAAAAAAAAAAAACGGTTTAGTGGGGTGACAAGCCCTTTAAGGCCTTTTTTGGTCATTTCTGTTGTGTTTTTTATCCATGACAGGTCCTGACTAGAGTTGAGCGAACACCTGGATGTTCGGGTTCGAGAAGTTCGGCCGAAATTCCCGGAAATGTTCGGGTTCGGGATCCGAACCCGAACCGAACTTCGTCCCGAACCCGAACCCCATTGAAGTCAATGGGGACCCGAACTTTTGGGCACTAAAAAGGCTGTAAAACAGCCCAGGAAAGAGCTAGAGGGCTGCAAAAGGCAGCAACATGTAGGTAAATCCCCTGCAAACAAATGTGGATAGGGAAATGAATTAAAATAAAAATTAAAAAAATAAAAATGACCCAATATCAATTGGACAGAGGTCCCATAGCAGAGAATCTGGCTTCAGGTCAGCAGAGAATCAGTCTCTTCATGCCATAGCAAAGAATCTGGCTTCATGTCAGCAGAGAATCAGTCTCTTCATGCCATAGCAGAGAATCTGGCTTCATGTCACCCACCACTGGAACAGGCCACTGTCACATATTTAGGCCCCGGCACCCAGACAGAGGAGAGCGGTCCCGTAACAGAGAATCTGGCCTTATGTCAGCACAGAATCTGTCTTCATGTCATAGCAGAGAATCAGGCTTCACGTCACCCACCACTGGAACAGGCCACTGTCACACATTTAGGCCCAGGCACCGAGGCAGAGGAGAGAGGTCCCGTAACAGAGAATCTGGCCTTATGTCAGCACAGAATCTGTCTTCATGTCATAGCAGAGAATCAGGCTTCACATCACCCACCACTGGAACAGGCCACTGTCACATATTTAGGCCCAGGCACCCAGGCAAAGGAGAGAGGTCCCGTACAAGAGAATCTGGCCTTATGTCAGCGCAGAATCTGTCTTCATGTCATAGCAGAGAATCAGGCTTCACGTCACCCACCACTGGAACAGGCCACTGTCACACATTTAGGCCCAGGCACCCAGGCAGAGGAGAGAGGTCCCGTAACAGAGAATCTGGCCTTATGTCAGCACAGAATCTGTCTTCATGTCATAGCAGAGAATCAGGCTTCACGTCACCCACCACTGGAACAGGCCACTGTCACACATTTAGGCCCAGGCACCCAGGCAGAGGAGAGAGGTCCCGTAACAGAGAATCTGGCCTTATGTCAGCACAGAATCTGTATTCATGTCATAGCAGAGAATCAGGCTTCACATCACCCACCACTGGAACAGGCCACTGTCACATATTTAGGCCCAGGCACCCAGGCAAAGGAGAGAGGTCCCGTAACAGAGAATCTGGCCTTATGTCAGCGCAGAATCTGTCTTCATGTCATAGCAGAGAATCAGGCTTCACGTCACCCACCACTGGAACAGGCCACTGTCACACATTTAGGCCCAGGCACCCAGGCAGAGGAGAGAGGTCCCGTAACAGAGAATCTGGCCTTATGTCAGCGCAGAATCTGTCTTCATGTCATAGCAGAGAATCAGGCTTCACGTCACCTACCACTGGAACAGGCCACTGTCACATATTTAGGCCCAGGCACCCAGGCAGAGGAGAGAGGTCCCGTAATAGAGAATCTGGCCTTATGTCAGCACAGAATCTGTCTTCATGTCATAGCAGAGAATCAGGCTTCACGTCACCCACCACTAGAACAGGCCACTGTCACATATTTAGGCCCAGGCACCCAGGCAGAGGAGAGAGGTCGCGTAACAGAGAATCTGGCTTCATGTCAGCACAGAATAAGTCTTCATGTCATAGCAGAGAATCAGGCTTCATGTCACCCACCACTGGAACAGGCCAATGTCACACATTTAGGCCCAGGCACCCAGGCAGAGGAGAGAGGTCCCGTAACAGAGAATCTGGCCTTATGTCAGCACAGAATCTGTCTTCATGTCATAGCAGAGAATCAGGCTTCACGTCACCCACCACTGGAACAGGCCACTGTCACACATTTAGGCCCAGGCACCCAGGCAGAGGAGAGAGGTCCCGTAACAGAGAATCTGGCCTTATGTTAGCGCAGAATCTGTCTTCATGTCATAGCAGAGAATCAGGCTTCACGTCACCCACCACTGGAACAGGCCACTGTCACACATTTAGGCCCAGGCACCCAGGCAGAGGAGAGAGGTCCCGTAACAGAGAATCTGGCCTTAGGTCAACGCAGAATCTGTCTTCATGACATAGCAGAGAATCAGGCTTCACGTCACCCACCACTGGAACAGGCCACTGTCACACATTTAGGCCCAGGCACCCAGGCAGAAGAGAGAGGTCCCGTAACAGAGAATCTGGCCTTATGTCAGCGCAGAATCTGTCTTCATGTCATAGCAGAGAATCAGGCTTTACGTCACCCACCACTGGAACAGGCCACTGTCACACATTTAGGCCCAGGCACCCAGGCAGAGGAGAGAGGTCCCGTAACAGAGAATCTGGCCTTATGTCAGCACAGAATCTGTCTTCATGTCATAGCAAAGAATCAGGCTTCACGTCACCCACCACTGGAACAGGCCACTGTCACACATTTAGGCCCAGGCACCCAGGCAGAGGAGAGAGGTCCCTTAACAGAGAATCTGGCCTTATGTCAGCACAGAATCTGTCTTCATGTCATAGCAGAGAATCAGGCTTCACGTCACCCACCACTGGAACAGGCCACTGTCACAAATTTAGGCCCAGGCACCCAGGCAGAGGAGAGAGGTCCCGTAACAGAGAATCTGGCCTTATGTCAGCACAGAATCTGTCTTCATTTCATAGCAGAGAATCAGGCTTCACGTCACCCACCACTAGAACAGGCCACTGTCACATATTTAGGCCCAGGCACCCAGGCAGAGGAGAGAGGTCGCGTAACAGAGAATCTGGCTTCATGTCAGCACAGAATAAGTCTTCATGTCATAGCAGAGAATCAGGCTTCACGTCACCCACCACTGGAACAGGCCACTGTCACACATTTAGGCCCAGGCACCCAGGCAGAGGAGAGAGGTCCCGTAACAGAGAATCTGGCCTTATGTCAGCACAGAATCTGTCTTCATGTCATAGCAGAGAATCAGGCTTCACGTCACCCACCACTGGAACAGGCCACTGTCACACATTTAGGCCCAGGCAACCAGGCAGAGGAGAGAGGTCCCGTAACAGAGAATCTGGCCTTATGTCAGCACAGAATCTGTCTTCATGTCATAGCAGAGAATCAGGCTTCACGTCGCCCACCACTGGAACAGGCCACTGTCACACATTTAGGCCCATGCACCCAGGCAGAGGAGAGAGGTCCCGTAACAGAGAATCTGGCCTTATGTCAGCACAGAATCTGTTTTCATGTCATAGCAGAGAATCAGGCTTCACGTCACCCACCAATGGAACAGGCCACTGTCACACATTTAGGCCCAGGCACCCAGGCAGAGGAGAGAGGTCCCGTAACAGATAATCTGGCCTTATGTCAGCACAGAATCTGTCTTCATGTCATAGCAGAGAATCAGGCTTCACGTCACCCACCACTGGAACAGGCCACTGTCACACATTTAGGCCCAGGCACCCAGGCAGAGGAGAGAGGTCCCGTAACAGAGAATCTGGCCTTATGTTAGCGCAGAATCTGTCTTCATGTCATAGCAGAGAATCAGGCTTCACGTCACCCACCACTGGAACAGGCCACTGTCACACATTTAGGCCCAGGCATCCAGGCAGAGGAGAGAGGTCCCGTAACAGAGAATCTGGCCTTATGTCAGCGCAGAATCTGTCTTCATGTCATAGCAGAGAATCAGGCTTCACGTCACCCACCACTGGAACAGGCCACTGTCACACATTTAGGCCCAGGCACCCAGGCAGAAGAGAGAGGTCCCGTAACAGAGAATCTGGCCTTATGTCAGCGCAGAATCTGTCTTCATGTCATAGCAGAGAATCAGGCTTTACGTCACCCACCACTGGAACAGGCCACTGTCACACATTTAGGCCCAGGCACCCAGGCAGAGGAGAGAGGTCCCGTAACAGAGAATCTGGCCTTATGTCAGCACAGAATCTGTCTTTATGTCATAGCAAAGAATCAGGCTTCACGACACCCACCACTGGAACAGGCCACTGTCACACATTTAGGCCCAGGCACCCAGGCAGAGGAGAGAGGTCCCTTAACAGAGAATCTGGCCTTATGTCAGCACAGAATCTGTCTTCATGTCATAGCAGAGAATCAGGCTTCACGTCACCCACCACTGGAACAGGCCACTGTCACAAATTTAGGCCCAGGCACCCAGGCAGAGGAGAGAGGTCCCGTAACAGAGAATCTGGCCTTATGTCAGCGCAGAATCTGTCTTCATTTCATAGCAGAGAATCAGGCTTCACGTCACCCACCACTAGAACAGGCCACTGTCACATATTTAGGCCCAGGCACCCAGGCAGAGGAGAGAGGTCGCGTAACAGAGAATCTGGCTTCATGTCAGCACAGAATAAGTCTTCATGTCATAGCAGAGAATCAGGATTCACGTCACCCACCACTGGAACAGGCCACTGTCACACATTTAGGCCCAGGCACCCAGGCAGAGGAGAGAGGTCCCGTAACAGAGAATCTGGCCTTATGTCAGCACAGAATCTGTCTTCATGTCATAGCAGAGAATCAGGCTTCACGTCACCCACCACTGGAACAGGCCACTGTCACACATTTAGGCCCAGGCAACCAGGCAGAGGAGAGAGGTCCCGTAACAGAGAATCTGGCCTTATGTCAGCACAGAATCTGTCTTCATGTCATAGCAGAGAATCAGGCTTCACGTCGCCCACCACTGGAACAGGCCACTGTCACACATTTAGGCCCATGCACCCAGGCAGAGGAGAGAGGTCCCGTAACAGAGAATCTGGCCTTATGTCAGCACAGAATCTGTTTTCATGTCATAGCAGAGAATCAGGCTTCACGTCACCCACCACTGGAACAGGCCACTGTCACACATTTAGGCCCAGGCACCTAGGCAGAGGAGAGAGGTCCCGTAACAGAGAATCTGGCCTTATGTCAGCACAGAATCTGTCTTCATGTCATAGCAGAGAATCAGGCTTCACGTCACCCACCACTGGAACAGGCCACTGTCACATATTTAGGCCCAGGCACCCAGGCAGAGGAGAGAGGTTGCGTAACAGAGAATCTGGCTTCATGTCAGCACAGAATAAGTCTTCATGTCATAGCAGAGAATCAGGCTTCACGTCACCCACCACTGGAACAGGCCACTGCCACACATTTAGGCCCCGGCACCCAGACAGAGGAGAGGTTCATTCAACTTTGGGTTGCCACGCAATATAATGGTAAAATGAAATTAAAAATAGTATTGAATGAGGAAGTGCACTGGAGTAGAATAATATATTGTTAAGGGGAGTTAGTTAATATCTAATCTGCACAAGGGATGGACAGGTCCTGTGGGATCCATGCCTGGTTCATTTTTATGAACGTCAGCTTGTCCACATTGGCTGTAGACAGGCGGCTGCGTTTGTCTGTAATGACGCCCCCTGCCGTGCTGAATACACGTTCAGACAAAACGCTGGCCGCCGGGCAGGCCAGCACCTCCAAGGCATAAAAGGCTAGCTCTGACCACGTGGACAATTTGGAGACCCAGAAGTTGAATGGGGCCGAACCATCAGTCAGTACGTGGAGGGGTGTGCACAGGTACTGTTCCACCATGTTAGTGAAATGTTGCCTCCTGCTAACACGTTCCGTATCAGGTGGTGGTGCAGTTAGCTGTGGCGTGGTGACAATACTTTTCCACATCTCTGCCATGCTAACCCTGCCCTCAGAGGAGCTTGCTGTGACACAGCTGCGTTGGCGACCTCTTGCTCCTCCTCTGCCTTCGCCTTGGGCTTCCACTGGTTCCCCTGTGACATTTGGGAATGCTCTCAGTAGCGCGTCTACCAACGTGCGCTTGTACTCGCGCATCTTCCTATCACGCTCCAGTGTAGGAAGTAAGGTGGGCACATTGTCTTTGTACCGGGGATCCAGCAGGGTGGCAACCCAGTAGTCCGCACACGTTAAAATGTGGGCAACTCTGTTGTCGTTGCGCAGGCACTGCAGCATGTAGTCGCTCATGTGTGCCAGGCTGCACAGAGGTAAGGACAAGCTGTCCTCTGTGGGAGACGTATCGTCATCGTCCTGAGTTTCCCCCCAGCCACGCACCAGTGATGGGCCCGAGCTGCTTTGGGTGCCACCTCGCTGTGAACATGCTTCATCCTCATCCTCCTCCACCTCCTCCTCATCCTCGTCCTCCTCGTCCTCCAGTAGTGGGCCCTGTGTGGCCACATTTGTACCTGGCCTCTGCTGTTGCAAAAAACCTCCCTCTGAGTCACTTCGAAGAGACTGGCCTGAAAGTGCTAAAAATGACCCCTATTCCTCCTTTTCCTCCTGGGCCACCTCCTCTTCCATCATCGCCCTAAGTGTTTTCTCAAGGAGACATAGAAGTGGTATTGTAACGCTGATAACGGCGTCATCGCCACTGGGCATGTTGGTGGAGTACTCGAAACAACGCAACAGGGCACACAGGTCTCGCATGGAGGCCCAGTCATTGGTGGTGATCCGCAGTGCGACTGACCCGTGCGTGCTGCAGCTGAAACTCCACTATGGCCTGCTGCTGCTCGCACAGTCTGTCCAGCATATGCAAGGTGGAGTTCCACCTGGTGGGCACGTCGCATATGAGGCGGTGAGCGGGAAGGCCGAAGTTACGCTGTAGCGCAGACAGGCGAGCAGCGGCAGGGTGTGAACGCCGGAAGCGCGAACAGACGGCCCGCACTTTATGCAGCAGCTCTGACATGTCGGGGTAGTTGCGAATGAACTTCTGCACCACCAAATTCAGCACATGCGCCAGGCAAGGGATGTGCGTCAAACCGGCTAGTCCCAGAGCTGCAACGAGATTTCGCCCATTATCGCACACCACCAGGCCGGGCTTGAGGCTCACCGGCAGCAACCACTCGTCGGTCTGTTGTTCTATACCCCGCCACAACTCCTGTGCGATGTGGGGCCTGTCCCCCAAACATATGAGTTTCAGAATGGCCTGCTGACGTTTACCCCGGGCTGTGCTGAAGTTGGTGGTGAAGGTGTGTGGCTGACTGGATGAGCAGGTGGAAGAAGAGGAGGAGGAAGCTGAGTAGGAGGAGGAGGAGACAGGAGGCAAAGAATGCTGCCCTGCGATCCTTGGCGGCGGAAGGACGTGCGCCAAACAGCTCTCCGCCTGGGGCCCAGCCGCCACTACATTTACCCAGTGTGCAGTTAGGGAGATATAGCGTCCCTGGCCGTGCTTACTGGTCCACGTATCTGTGGTTAGGTGGACCTTGCCACAGATGGCGTTGCGCAGTGCACACTTGATTTTATCGGACACTTCTTTGTCCAGGGAAGGCACGGCTCTCTTGGAGAAGTAGTGGCGGCTGGGAACAACATACTGTGGGACAGCAAGTGACATGAGCTGTTTGAAGCTGTGTGTGTCCACCAGCCTAAATGACAGCATTTCATAGGCCAGTAGTTTAGAAATGCTGGCATTCAGGGCCAAGGATCGAGGGTGGCTAGGTGGGAATTTACGCTTTCTCTCAAATGTTTGTGAGATGGAGAGCTGAACGCTGCCGTGTGACATGGTTGAGATGCTTGGTGACGCAGGTGGTGGTGTTGGTGGTACATCCCATGTTTGCTGGGCGGCAGGTGCCAACGTTCCTCCAGAGGCAGAGGAAGAGGCCGAGGCAGTGGCAGCAGCAGCAGAAGAGGCCGAGGCGGCAGCAGCAGAAGAGATAGCAGGGGGAGCCTGAGTGACTTCCTTGTTTTTAAGGTGTTTACTCCACTGCAGTTCATGCTTTGTATGCAGGTGCCTGGTCATGCAGGTTGTGCTAAGGTTCAGAACGTTAATGCCTCGCTTCAGGCTCTGATGGCACAGCGTGCAAACCATTCGGGTCTTGTCGTCAGCACATTGTTTGAAGAAGTGCCATGCCAGGGAACTCCTTGAAGCTGCCTTTGGGGTGCTCAGTCCCAGATGGCGGCGGTCAGTAGCAGGCGGAGTCTCTTGGCGGCGGGTGTTCTGATTTTGCCCACTGCTCCCTCTTTTGCTACGCTGTTGGCTCGGTCTTACCACTGCCTCTTCCTCCGAACTGTGAAAGTCAATGGCACGACCTTCATTCCATGTGGGGTCTAGGACCTCATCGTCCCCTGCATCGTCTTCCACCCAGTCTTGATCCCTGGCCTCCTGTTCAGTCTGCACACTGCAGAAAGACGCAGCAGTTGGCACCTGTGTTTCGTCATCATCAGAGACGTGCTGAGGTGGTATTCCCATGTCCTCATCATCAGGAAAAATAAGTGGTTGTGCGTTAGTGCATTCTATCTCTTCCACCCCTGGGGAAGGGCTAGGTGGATGCCCTTGGGAAACCCTGGCAGCAGAGTCTTCAAACAGCATAAGAGACTGCTGCATAACTTGAGGCTCAGACAGTTTCCCTAATATGCATGGGGGTGATGTGACAGACCGATGGGCTTGGTTTTCATGCGCCATCTGTGCGCTTTCTGCAGAAGACTGGGTGGGAGATAATGTGAACGTGCTGGATCCACTGTCGGCCACCCAATTGACTAATGCCTGTACCTGCTCAGGCCTTACCATCCTTAGAACGGCATTGGGCCCCACCAAATATCGCTGTAAATTCTGCTGGCTACTGGGACCTGAGGTAGTTGGTTCACTAGGACGTGTGGCTGTGGCAGAACGGCCACGTCCTCTCCCAGCACCAGAGGGTCCACTAACACCACCACGACCATGTCCACGTCCGCGTCCGCGTCCCTTATTAGATGTTTTCCTCATTGTTCCCGTTCACCACAATTTTGAGAATGGCAAATTTGGGAATAGTTTTTCAACCCAGAATAAAAAATGTGCTTTGACGGTCACTACAAATAACTTGACCAGATAAAACAGTACAGATTTGTTTGAATAGATATGTCAGGCCTGTTTTTTTTTTTGCGCTATGTGACAGGTATAGGTTTAATCACAGAATCAGACTTCTATCTGCACGGTAGCGTGTGTCTTAGGTTTTTCTGAATGACACTATCAGCACCTTCAATGTAAGATATCCTTTTTGGGATAGATTTCAAGTAGGCCTCAAATACCAGAAACCAGTTATTTTGAGAATGGCAAATTTGGGAATAGTTTTTCAACCCAGAACAAAAAGTCTGCTTTTACGGTCACTACAAATAACTTGACCAGCTAAAACACTACAGATTTGGTTGAATAGAAATGTCAGGCCTGTTTTTTTTTGCGCTGTGTGACAGGTATAGGTTTAATCACAGAATCAGACTTCTATCTGCACGGTAGCGTGTGTCTTAGGTTTTTCTGAATGACACTATCAGCACCTTCAATGTAATATATCCTTTTTGGGATAGATTTCAAGTAGGCCTCAAATACCAGAAACTAGTTATTTTGAGAATGGCAAATTTGGGAATAGTTTTTCAACCCAGAACAAAAAGTCTGCTTTTACGGTCACTACAAATAACTTGACCAGCTAAAACAGTACAGATTTGGTTGAATAGAAATGTCAGGCCTGTTTTTTTTTTGCGCTATGTGACAGGTATAGGTTTAATCACAGAATCAGACTTCTATCTGCACGGTAGCGTGTGTCTTAGGTTTTTCTGAATGACACTATCAGCACCTTCAATGTAAGATATCCTTTTTGGGATAGATTTCAAGTAGGCCTCATATACCAGAAACTAGTTATTTTGAGAATGGCAAATTTGGGAATAGTTTTTCAACCCAGAACAAAAAGTCTGCTTTTACGGTCACTACAAATAACTTGACCAGCTAAAACAGTACAGATTTGGTTGAATAGAAATGTCAGGCCTGTTTTTTTTTTGCGCTATGTGACAGGTATAGGTTTAATCACAGAATCAGACTTCTATCTGCACGGTAGCGTGTGTCTTAGGTTTTTCTGAATGACACTATCAGCACCTTCAATGTGAGATATCCTTTTTGGGATAGATTTCAAGTAGGCCTCATATACCAGAAACTAGTTATTTTGAGAATGGCAAATTTGGGAATAGTTTTTCAACCCAGAACAAAAAGTCTGCTTTTACGGTCACTACAAATAACTTGACCAGCTAAAACAGTACAGATTTGGTTGAATAGAAATGTCAGGCCTGTTTTTTTTTTTGCGCTATGTGACAGGTATAGGTTTAATCACAGAATCAGACTTCTATCTGCACGGTAGCGTGTGTCTTAGGTTTTTCTGAATGACACTATCAGCACCTTCAATGTAAGATATCCTTTTTGGGATAGATTTCAAGTAGGCCTCATATACCAGAAACTAGTTATTTTGAGAATGGCAAATTTGGGAATAGTTTTTCAACCCAGAACAAAAAGTCTGCTTTTACGGTCACTACAAATAACTTGACCAGCTAAAACACTACAGATTTGGTTGAATAGAAATGTCAGGTCTATTTTTTAGGCGCTGGGTGACAGGCTCAACTTGCCCCTGATGTAGTATATGGCCAAAAAATAACCACACTGTTGATGGTTAAATGCACTTGGGTGACACAGGCTCAGCCTGCACCAGATGTAGTATATGGCCAAAAAATAACCAGACTGTTGATGGTTAAATGCACTTCGGTGACACAGGCTCAGCCTGCAGCTGATGTAGTATATGGCCAAAAAATAACCAGACTGTTGATGGTTAAATGCACTTCGGTGACACAGGCTTAGCCTGCAGCTGATGTAGGATATAGCACAAAATAACCACACTATTGATGGTTAAATACACTTGGTGATAGCTTGTGCTGGCGCACCACAAGTCACAAAATGGCCGCCGATCACCCCAGAAAAAAAGTGATCTAAAAACGCTCTGAGCAGCCTCAAAAAAGTGAGCAAGTCAATATTAGCACTTCAATGATCAACAGCTGCAGATCGATCACAGAATGAAGTCTTTTGGAGGAGTTAATCTGCCTAATCTCGCCCTAACATCGCAGCTGCAACCTCTCCCTATGCTTGAATCAGCAGAGTGACGTGCAGTGCAACGTGACCCAAGCTTATATAGAGGCTGGGTCACATGCTGCACTGGCCAATCACAGCCATGCCAATAGTAGGCAATGCTGTGATGGCCTCTTGGGGCAAGTAGTATGACGCTTGTTGATTGGCTGCTTTGCAGCCTTTCAAAAAGCGCCAAGAAAGCGCCGAACACCGAACCCGAACCCGGACTTTTACGAAAATGTTCGGGTTCGGGTCCGTGTCACGGACACCCCAAAATTCGGTACGAACCCGAACTATACAGTTCGGGTTCGCTCATCCCTAGTCCTGACTAATATGAACTCCCAAGAATCTGAAACTTTTAACTATTGCCACGTTTTTACCATTAATGCTAATGGGATGGTGTCCATTTCGTTTCTTATTCCTAAAATCCAGAATTAGCTCCTTTGTTTTCTTGGTATTGAGTATGAGGTTTTTGTTCTTACTCCACCTCTCTAGGTTCTCAACCTCTTTCCTATAGGCTGTTTCATCATTGTTGGAGATTAGGCCGATCACGGTCGTGTCATCTGCAAATTTTATAATGGTATTGTTATTGTGAATAGGTTTACAGTCATTTGTGAAGAGGGAGTAAAGGAGAGGGCTCAACACACAGCCTCTCTGTACCCCAATGTTTAGTGTTAAGGATGAAGAAAAGTGCCTCTTCTATCTTGCCTGCCATTTTCTTATCACATAGTACATTGCTGATCACCGCTTTAAGATCCAAGATTGGACAAGACAAGAGATTTATCAAACCGGTGTAAAGTAGAACTGGCTTAGTTGCCCATAGCAACCAATCAGATTCCAACTCTCATTTTTCTCAGCTCTTTTGGAAAATGAAAGGTGGAATCTGATTGGTTGCTATGGGCAACTAAGCCAGTTCTACTTTACAACAGTTTGATAAATATTCCACAAGATCTTTACTCAGAAAAAAATTAAGAGGATTAGTTGGGCCTTCATTCTGTTTTCAACTATTTCCCTGTATCTAAATATAATAGCCAAGGCAAAGTGAATTGCTGGTGGCCCTAGAAGCCAGCCCTACCTTCTAACTATGTGCTCTAAATGTCCTTGCAGGTTCTTTAGTTAAGAGAAATATAGACCTTTAGGGCTATTAGCCTCAGTGGTTAAAATTAGTTAGGGCCTAGTGCAAAATATGTGGCTTACCATCTTTATTAACACCTTGGTGACCTTCACTGTACAAGCATTTTAAAGATGGCATCCGCTCGCACGTGCAGTAGACGCCATAGCTGCCAGCAGTGGTGTACATAGAGAGGTAAGGGCCCCATAGCAAAGATAAAACCAGGCCCCCCGCACAGGACAGAAAGGTTTCTACCTAAACCCTTTTCAATGACCCTTGGGCCATTTTTCCACTGCCTCATTTGCTAAAAGTTGTTCCTTTAGAGGGTAGAGTCCTGACCAAAGTTTCACCTCCAGTAGAAGAGGAGATAATCCCAACTAAGACTGGGCCCCCTCTTGCCTTGGGCCCCATAGCAGTCGCATGGTCTGCCGCTATGGCAGTACAAGTCCTATAGTGGTGAATGGACAGCACACCACATATGCATGGCCATGTCTCCATTCACCACTATTGGTCTGTTGGAAATAGCCGAGACAGCTCCCATAGCAGTGAATTGAGGGTGGCTGCACTTGCATGCTTCACTTCAGAGGGTCTGTTCTAGAGATAGCAGTGGGTCCCAGATGTGGGACCACACCTATCTGGCATTGATGACTAGTGTTGAGCGTGAATATTCGAATAACGATTTTTTTAGCGAATATTGCAACTTCAAGAATTTGCGAATATTTTGAATATAGTGCTATATATTCGCTATATTGAATATTCGTAATTTTTTTACATCTGAAAACATGATTCCTCACTGCTTCTTGCTTGTGGGCCAATGAGTCATTGGCCCGCAAGAAACTTAAGCAGGAAGAAATCATGTTTTCATATGGAAATAAAAATTTGACGAATATTCTAAAAAAATAATATATAGCAATATTGCGAATATATTCGTTATTTAAAATATTCGTCTTTTTTCCCCCCAATCTGTACAGTTGTTCGCATACTCCCCCCAACAAGCGTCCCCGTCACCATGGGAACGCCTGTGGGTTAGAATATACTATCGGATCTGAGTTTTCCCTGTGATCGTGAAAACTCAGATCCGATGATATATTCTAACCCACAGGCGTTCCAATGGTGACGGGGACGCTTGTCGGGGAGGAGTATGCCAAACAACTGTACAGGTAAAAAAAAAGGCGAATATTCTAAATAACGAATATATTCGCTACATTGCTATATATTCGTTTTTCAGAATATTCGTCATATTCTAAAACAAGAATATATAGTCATATAGCGAATATTCGCTAAATACAAACATAGAGCAATTTAGCTAATATAGTGCTATAATCATTTTTTTAAGTCTTATCTTTTTTAAACCTGAAGTTCAGAAGAGGAAAAAAGTTACGATTATTAGACAAAGAAGATTATAGCACTATATTAGCTAAATTGATCTATTCTACATTCGTTTTTTCGAATATTCGCTATATAGCAAAAGCAGGGTGGAATCAATCTTTATATTTAAATTCCCGATTTTTAGTCGAAAACCAGGAACGTTATGAATAATCGCGTGAGGACGCGATCTTATGAATTAATCGTGTCACGTGTCATGTGCCCTGGTTTCGGTTTCGCTTTGGCTACTAGCGGAGTTTGGCAGTCTGCCTGAAATAAAATCGGATATAGAAAATGCTGTCTTCTCACTGTAAGTATTTTGTAATACAGCATTGTACTGTATTTTATTACATATTGCATGCATGGCAGAACAATATTTTGCAACACTCGATCTACGTATAAATTATTTACAAATAAAAACTACATTGATACTATTTTTTATTTTTTATTTTTTCCTCCGCCGCCCGCCCGCCCCCCCCAATAGTAGATACTACTGATATTCTTGTTACTTCGCAGAACTATGTCAGTAGCATGTATATATGGACAACAGATAAATATCTATCACATGCACATAGCACGTCCTTTTTCCTGCCATGCAATATATACCACACACTATATACCAAACACACAATATATATAGATTTAATTTTATGTCCATGAGCTTTTTTTGTCGGACCAAAAGTATTTGCTGGTTCATTTAGCGTTACCCAGGGTGCACCATGGGGAGGCAAACCAGCAGTACACCCAATACCGTACCGTCACTTAACTAGACAGGTACATCGCAGCTTAGCTGGCCAATATCTGATTGCTCAGACTCACACACATACAATTGCAATGCAATCCGATCATATAACCGTAACATTAAATCTAATATTTCCCCTTCAAAGACGCAACTACTTTTTGCTTTTTTGTAGAGGGTATTTTTTTGAATATTTGTATAATAAAAAAATGGGATTATATGCTTTCATCTTTTTCTTTCATCTTTCATCTTTCTGGAGCGGGTCTATGCAAGCACCCGAAAAAGAGCTGAGAAAGATGCCATCATACGGTCTATCCGGGCCGAATTATACTTAAAACATGGGATCTGGCAGGATAAGAAAGCAATACAAAAAAAGTGGTGCGACCTGAAGCACCTACACTCAGATCGGGTCAAAGAGTATAGTCGGCGGCGATTATGCCCAGGTACAATGCTTACATGACTTTTGTATCTCTCTCTACAACACTCAGTATGTATACAGTGGAGGAAATAATTATTTGACCCCTCACTGATTTTGTAAGTTTGTCCAATGACAAAGAAATGAAAAGTCTCAGAACAGTATCATTTCAATGGTAGGTTTATTGTAACAGTGGCAGATAGCACATCAAAAGGAAAATCGAAAAAATAACTTTAAATAAAAGATAGCAACTGATTTGCATTTCATTGAGTGAAATAAGTATTTGAACCCTCTAACAAACAAAGACTTAATACTTGGTGGAAAAACCCTTGTTTGCAAGCACAGAGGTCAAACGTTTCTTGTAATTGATGACCAAGTTTGCGCACATTTTAGGAGGAATGTTGGTCCACTCCTCTTTGCAGATCATCTCTAAATCCCTAAGGTTTCGAGGCTGTCTCTGTGCAACTCTGAGCTTGAGCTCCCTCCATAGGTTTTCGATTGGATTAAGGTCCGGAGACTGACTAGGCCACTCCATGACCCTAATGTGCTTCTTCTTGAGCCACTCCTTTGTTGCCTTTGCTGTATGTTTTGGGTCATTGTCGTGCTGGAACACCCATCCACGACCCATTTTCAGTTTCCTGGCAGAGGGAAGGAGGTTGTCGCTCAGGATTTCACGATACATGGCTCCGTCCATTTTCCCGTTAATGCGAATAAGTTGTCCTGTGCCCTTAGCAGAAAAACACCCCCAAAGCAAAATGTTTCCACCCCCATGCTTGACGGTGGGGACGGTGTTTTGGGGGTCATAGGCAGCATTTTTCTTCCTCCAAACACAGCGAGTTGAGTTAATGCCAAAGAGCTCTATTTTGGTCTCATCAGACCACAGCACCTTCTCCCAGTCACTCTCTGAATCATTCAGGTGTTCATTGGCAAACTTCAGACGGGCCTGCACATGTGCCTTCCTGAGCAGGGGGACCTTGCGAGCCATGCAGGATTTTAATCCATTGCGGTGTAATGTGTTTCCAATGGTTTTCTTGGTGACTGTGGTCCCTGCTAATTTGAGGTCATTAACTAACTCCTCCCGTGTAGTTCTAGGATGCTTTTTCACCTTTCTCAGAACCATTGACACCCCACGAGGTGAGATCTTGCGTGGAGCCCCAGAGCGAGGTCGATTGATGGTCATTTTGTGCTCCTTCCATTTTCGAACAATCGCACCAACAGTTGTCACCTTCTCTCCCAGCTTCTTGCTAATGGTTTTGTAGCCCATTCCAGCCTTGTGCAGGTCTACAATTTTGTCTCTGACATCCTTGGACAGCTCTTTGGTCTTTCCCATGTTGGAGAGTTTGGAGTCTGCTTGATTGATTGATTCTGTGGACAGGTGTCTTTTATACAGGTGACTAGTTAAGACAGGTGTCCTTAATGAGGGTGACTAATTGAGTAGAAGTGTCTAACCACTCTGTGGGAGCCAGAACTCTTAATGGTTGGTAGGGGTTCAAATACTTATTTCACTCAATGAAATGCAAATCAGTTGCTATCTTTTATTTAAAGTTATTTTTTCGATTTTCCTTTTGATGTGCTATCTGCCACTGTTACAATAAACCTACCATTGAAATGATACTGTTCTGAGACTTTTCATTTCTTTGTCATTGGACAAACTTACAAAATCAGTGAGGGGTCAAATAATTATTTCCTCCACTGTATATTCAGTTATGCTGCTAATCTGTACAGATGTAGTAGGGTTAACACACAACCTCTTAACTAAA